>NC_056744.1:1089561860-1089862830 GCF_019279795.1 Protopterus annectens | reverse complement strand
AGGTCACCCTGTCGGCACCACCTCCGCAACTCCGTCTGTCTCTGCCACATACCTATGCATCACGCCACGGCGGCACCCAGCATATACATGTTAAAAGTTCCCGTCTGTTTACACCCTACGGTGCGGCGTTTGGGAAATCGCTGTGTGTTGGGCGATTCACATTTAGTACTGTTGTGCTGTATACCCGGTGATGTCATTGGGTGTGTCTGTGCGCCCCTATCCATGGATTATTTCCGTGGTTTTACGCTTGCAGCTGCAACGGTACTGCCTGTAGTGTAACATTACAGTTGCCTGCATTGCCTTCGCCTGGCATCTTACATTACTGCATCCTGCACGCACATGGCATATGATGCATTTTATCTGCCGCCGCAGTTATGCTACATCTGTACTTGGCTGTGCTATTTCGGTTCTTTGCTCTTTGCATTTCTACTACATCCCCTATTATCTTTGCTCTCATATGCCTCCCCTTTCCCGTTCTGCAGGAGTCTGCATGCAGACTTATCAGCTGCCGGCGTTGCCCTTCCTGCATTGATTGGTGTTAATTGCTCGTTACGGATACATTTACACTGCTTCCGCATTTCCTCGTATTCTCCGCATTACCTTCCTATATCCCTGGTTGTTGACGGTGAGGCCGTCACATGACTGGTTTCGGGAACGTAGTCATCCTCGTGCACATGCATTTGTACGCGCATTCTGTACTGTCAGCGCATCTATTTCCTAACACGCCAGTCATGATGTTGTGATGTGCATTGTACAGCCCAGATTTGCTGTCCTCCAATATCCTTCCTCCTACGGTGGCACACCCTGTGTGGTTGACATGTATCTGGTGTAGGCCACTCCTCGGTGTAGTACCGCTCGCTTGCTCCATCCTTACGCTGGCCGTTTTGCGTTTCACTATTATCTGCCTCTTTGCATGCTTTTGACTACTAATACCTGCTTCGCGCGCGGGACACCGCCTCCACTCCTTGACAACCATTGCGCTGGGGTTGCAGCTTTACATACATACTATGGTGTGTGGTGGCTGTGCAGCTGATTTGTGTTCTAATGCTCTTTTCGGACATTATCATATTATTTCATTGCTTTACAACTTCTGTGCACACATCCCGGGGTCTGCTGTTCTTTCTCGACGTGCCATTTATGTCATTTTTACATTTTGTGCATATTTTCTTTGGACATTCTCGGTGCCTTTCCACATTGGCATATTGCACCTATATGATACCTGACTTTGACAGCCTTCCGTTACTCCTCCGGTATGTTTGGGTAAATGTAAACCGTTTTTTTTTGGTTTACATTGCCGTGCCCTTACGCTACGCCTGCGCCACTTCGTGGATCGCTATTGCCCTCATTTGCATGGTGCAATACCGCACACAGTGTGTTTTGCATACCTACGCTGGGGGGCGGAGACGGTCCGGCGCACGCCGGTAGTGCACGTGGAATTCATTCATACCTGAATCGCTCAGCAGCCATATTTGGCGTTATAACGCCAACGCTATGCGGGCGCCTGGCGCAAGGTTCATGAATCCCGGGGTATATCTTTATGCTGTCTAACAGGAGTGGTCACATGCCGTAGTATGCAAAGGGGATGTCCAGTCTTCATAGGTGAGATCATACCTTGCAACTGTACCAAATTCCTCAGTATTTACTGGTTTTGAGGACAAAATAATGGGGTGGCACCTTCAATTCCTGATATTTTTTTTACTTACATTTAGGTTACGTTCTTTTTTTTTTTTTTTTTTTTTACATTATTGCTGCAGAAGGCAGAAGTGGATACAGGAAGTTTGCAGGTTATGTGTTTCAATGTCAACTACTGATTAGGGGTGCTTGTGGGCGGATCACAAAATCAGTCTAAAGGTAGGAGTCAAGGTTAGGTTAATTGTTTCTTAGAGGGACACCTTACAGTGAAATGTAATTTTGCTCATTCCATTGGCTCCAAGAAGTACCTTAGTATTATTTTGCTGTTAATGCTGTGCCATTAGGAATTTGATAAAGTTTTTTGATAAAGTTTTGATAAATGTTTGCCAGTTCCTCATATTATACAATTTTACTAGATTTTAGTGGGATGGTCAATTGGATGGCTAAGAGTATAGGTGCTATAAATCCTGTAGTAGGCTGCAGTGTGAAAACTGGAGGCCAGTGTCAAGTGTGAAATAAGTTTAGTAGCTGCACTTTTAACAACAAGCAAATTGTTTCTTAATATATGTTAGTCTGCCATGGGTCTTTGAGTGACATTGTACAGCGGGGGTTCAGTAAACATTCAAATTGCCAATTGAATGGATTTGTGGGGGCTGGCTGAAGCTATGAATTCATCCAATCCAATTCCAGGATACTGTGTGGTTCATAAGGAAAGAGGAAAGCACAAAACTTACTGAACCACTTATGACAGTTTGTCGCTAAAGTTGTCTCACTGGAGATTGTGATAGTATGCGGATAATATTGTGTAATATAGGCCAAGCAGGTAAGATGACTCAGTCTGAGTTTGTAAATCCCCTGTATTTAGAAAGCCCTGCCCTGTCTACTCATTGTGTGATGATGACACTTCTCCTTAGAAGTGACCTAGGCTCTGTAATATACAAGGCAGTTATGAACACTCATTAAATTAATTTTGTTTGCAATAAACCTGTTTAGCTTGTGCCACTGGTTTGTGAGGACTTTTTCACTTTGAATTGTGTTGTTAGTAATAATGGAATCAAATATACATAAGGTGGTTTGGGTTGCTTTCTAGTGTGTTGTGGTATAGTGGCAGGAACTTGTTAAAAATTATGTTTTGTTACTTAGTAATGATATTACGTCTGGTGGAGTTAATAATTTGTATAGGAGGTACTGTAGGCAGGAATAATTATTGTTGACTACAGTATAAGGACTTTAAAACTGAAGTAGGACCCTTACTGCACTAGGGGTGTAGCAGTGTTTGTAGTGAACCCCCCTCTCCCTGCTGTAGATGTTTTGTACTGTAGTATATCTGAATTAGGCTACATGCTCTGGTGGCATATTTTTGAGGACATAATGTTTATTCGGCATTAATAAATCATTCCATTAGCACAGTGGGTACACATCTCTGAATCTCTCACAGCAGAAAATCTGGACAAAGCCAAAAATAATGGTGCAACAAAGGCCCAAAAATAGGGACAGATTTTAAATATTGCTCCTGTAAACTATCAGATACTTGCTAAAATAACAGGTTTTGCATTATTATGTATTTTCTGAGGTATAGGAAGTCTGAAATTCAAATTTCTGCCATTATGTATTATTATTTAGTGACTTCAGTTTTCATGTTGGCATCTTACAACTCCATCAGACTGGGGAGGGTTATATGATTATGTATGCAAATTTTATGTTACTCAACATCCCAATTTTTGGCCATTTGTACCTACTTTTCATGTGCCTTTGCCCAGATTTGTGATGTTTCCAGGTTGAGAGGTATGGGTGAGATGCATGAAAATGAAAGCCCCCTATAATGATACTGAGGTGGGTGACTACCAGATCATCTGTATTAAAGGGCATTCTGTGTTGTATTATGTCAGTGACTTTCTACAGACCTATGTTTAAATGATGGTAAGTGGAATATATTCTACCAAGATGAGCCAAACATGTGCAAGTCTATGCCTGTGGGCCAGTGCTCTAATGTATTATAGTGTATGGTATATAAATACTTCCTGCTCTAATCAAAATACTTAGAGTATTTATAGTAATTTTAAACAAACTGTGTGAATGTACTTTCATGTACAATGTGTGTTAAACCAATAAAATATATGCTCTTTCACTTCTGGCTGCAACAAATAGTTGCAATTGTAATATGACAAATTGTGAGCATGTATCTGGTATATGGAACACGGTATTACCAAATGCAAGACAATCCCAGGGTACTGATAAGAGTAATGAGCCATATGTTATTAAGACATTGGCATAAAGGTGTAGATAGATTTTGGGGTAAACTCAGGAAGTAAGTTTCTAAATCACCTGGTGGAAGGAGCTCTGGGTTTGACACCCACTAACCATGGTAGTAGCAATTGGCAGTGTGTTAACCTGCCTGGGAAGAGTTTTTCTAAGAACCTTCCTGACCCAATGGCCCATGAGGTTCTCAGCTCCACTGGTGCAACTGGTGAGTGCACTTTAGGAAGAATGGGGCTGGAATTTATCTGGCTTCTGTGGCTTCACAATGTTGAACTTCAATGAGCACATCAGTCTGCAGACCACAGCAAAAGCAAGAAAAGAGCTAGCTAAACTCATACATACCATAATCTGAAACAGATAATAACGCATCTCAAAGTTATGATACCACAACTGAGCAACAACAGAACCCTATTATTATGCATGTAAGTGATGTGATGGAAAAGAATTGACAGAGTGAGGACTGCATGCAGTGTTAACCGGGGTCTTTGGTGAAGTGACAGTTCCAGTTTAAAGGAGAGTTAATACCACTTTTAAAACAACGCCACACAGGCCACTGCCTTAGCCCTCCAGCTTACTTACAGTATTCTGCATAATGATGCACTTACACATATCATTACTACTCTGCAGTACTTCTATAAGGCATTCTAGTAACCTTGTCATAACCTATAATATTTTATGTATATTTGCTATTTGTAAATGGTTTGTAAGTTTGTTCCATGTCTTACCACTTATTCCCAGTACTACAATCATATTGTTCTAAAGTGCACTAGACATGCTGTTGTGATATTTTGTATGATTAGCTAATAATATATTCTGTTTTATAATTTCTGACAATAAAGATACTACAAAAAATTCAACCTTGCTGAGTATAGTAAATATAGCTGATGCAGAAGAAACAGCAATCAAGTCTGCTTATGTGTGTGTGTGTGTGTGTGTGTGTGTGTGTGTGTGTGTGTGTGTGTGTAGCTAGTGACTGAAAATATTAAAAATGGAAAGATTCATACTTCTCTAAACAGTGCTACTGTTAATACTCATTAAAGCTTAGTATATTAAAGTAATTTTCTGTTCCTAACCATGTGAAAAAAATTAATTTTGTGTATTTAATTGTTTTCAGTGTCCCATTGCTTTGGATATAGTTAAATGTCCTCAAAGCAGATCCCCTACAGCCAAACTTCATTTCTTAATAGGACAATAAACTCTCTCACCACAGCATCTGTCTAACCTAATTTTAAAGGAGTCCAAAATTTTAGCCATTCCTGTTTCAAAGGGTAATAAATTGTACCTGCTATCAAACTGAATGAGAAACAAATCCTCAACTTAGAATTTATAACCTGCAGGTCTAGTAACTAGACCTGTCCTATTATGCTCCAGAAGCAGGGCCATACAAAGTAATTTGTAAGAACTCATTTTGTAGACATTTAAAAACCCAAATTAATTCCCCCCTAAAAATTCTGTACCATACAGAGTAGGCATTCTTAAATAACAATAACAGAATAATCAGATGAAAAGACATAAACACAACCAGCTTCTGGAGAAACATTTAAAAGTTTCTGTAATACTGAACCTTAAACCAGTGTGAGTCCCATTTTTAGAAATGATGACCACGTCTTGCACTTCCTATCACACCGGTATTATTATCAAGAATACTGACTATGCAATATATGCATAACCTGTCCACATGACCCACAATTCTGTCCCCATCTCCTGAGTGAGACCTACTGGAGCCACCATTCACTCTTCACAAACCACAAAATCAGCCACTTCTTTTGATCTTCAATCTTCTCCATTGTCTTTATGTGTTTCCCAGGAAACTTGCTTGTCAAGGAGTATTATGCTATCACTCTTTCGATTTACTATAACAAAAGGGGGGATACAGACATACTATACCCCTGGGTAATTTTGTGATTAATGCCTTGACAGAACATTTTTGCTAACTTGTAATGCCAGATTCAAAATCAATTTATTCCTGGTCGGCACATTACACTTATACTATGCTCAGTTCTAAAAAAAGAGCTCTAGGATTCCTCAAGCCATGTAAGCTAATGAGGAATCCTATGCTCAGTTTGAAAATAAGAATTAGGTTTGCTACAGTGCAATACTTTGAGGTTTTATATTATCACTGAATTCAGTGTAAAGCCAGATGTCTAAGTGAGAGAGTTCCCCTATTATAGTCAAAGGGCCTTTAAAGCTACTGCTCAGCCTGTATGCCAGATCTGGTAATGCAGGCATTATATAGAACAAATGCTAAAGGGTGTAAGTAGTTCAAGAGCATGCTGCGGTTTAGGAAAGAGAGTGAACCTTAGCTTCAGTCCAGATTGGATTAGCCCTTTTGTTATATTGACTTTGTCAGATCAGGGAAAACTTTAAAAACAGGATTATTATTATTACTATTTTTGTATTCACTTGAAAACAAAGTATTGAGTTAGATATAGACCAATGTAAAGCAAAGGAGCCAGGAACACAATTTGTAGTGAGGAAAAAAAAACACTAAATTGAAAGAATTCTGAAAACTATTATGCAAATTAGTAAGGAAGCACAACCGATCTGAAAGCTTCAATTACAGCTAATTAAAAGGCTAATATGAAAACCAATCACAATTGTTCCTCCCTTGTCCCTTTGCTAAAATTGCAATAAAACAGCAAGGCCTTAACCAGTATAAGCTTTTTTCTCATCTGATGAAGTCTGTAAGATGAAAGCACTAATCCAAATCAAGCTTCTTTAAATGAAGACTGACTGAAAGCAATTTATTTTGAAGATTTGAAGGCTTTAATAAGAAAACGTTGGAACTACCAGATAGAAGCTAATTTTTCAATCACCTTCCTGAACCACAACTTGCTCTTAAGTTACTCCCTTTAGCATTTGTTCTGTTCTTTCTGCCTGGGGCCTTCCAGCTCCCACTGGTTGATTTACCTTGGATCGGGCTGCTTCCACTGGTTGGGACCTTTATTTTTATTGCAGGCATCATATAGCTGATAGACCCACTGCTTCCAAGTCTAGCCTAGAGTTGAAGCTGTATTATACCCAGAGGGGTACTCTGTAGATGACAGGGCATATTGTTCATATGTATAGTAGTACTGTTGTGCACGTCAACCCATTCCTGCCTTGGCTAACAACTCAAAAATACATATTTTTGTTAATATTTTAACTGTACTGCTGTAGCATAAACTCACAGCATGTTAACATTTTATCGTATATATATATATATATATATATATATATATGTATATATAACACCATTTCAGCTGTCATTTATGCAGTATAACTTCTGACATACAGACGGTGCTGTGATGCTTGGTGCAGTCAAGCACTATCATGGATTGCACAGCTTGTTTATGAAGAGTTGGGCTACGCCATGCATAGGTAGAAGGATTTATTGAAATAGAATCTTTCTGAATCTGATTATCCATGTGTGGTGTACCATTTATTGAAACAGAATGCTTCTGAATCTGATTATCAGTGTGTGGTATACCATTAGATACCTCTCATATGTCCCTGATTTTCAACATCATCCCTGTTTTTGGATCAGACCCCGTAATCCTCATAAAACTGGTGCATTGGCCATCAAAGATGAAGGATTGGATTTAATAAATAATGTGAGTAGTTAGACTTAACAGACTTCTTTTACTTAAGAAAATTAATGTTAACATTCATTCTGTCATTCTGATACTTCCCAAGTTAATATTAGTATTTTTTTTAAATAGTTTCCCGGATTGTCCCTGATTATTTCTGGATTTTTTCCCTGATTTTGGTGGTAAGGAGTTGAAAGCTATGATCTAAATTTCCATCATAGTGGCTGCTGTCTACCAGATGGCTTCTACGTGTGGTATGTTGTCAAGTTGAGGGAAGACCTGAAAACTAGGCTTGGGGTAGCACAGTATGATAACAGAGCCTGTCTGCAATACTACACCTATCTTTCAGAATCTCACCAGGGATGTCCTCCATAAAGGCTGCACATTCTTTTCATACATTTGTAATACTGCTGATGTAGGCTTTTATAGTAAATATGTTTTGTAACAGCAAATGTGCTGGTGTACCCACAGCTTAGCAATATTTGATTATATGCATAATGAAGCTGGCACCCAGAATAAAAGTAGGGAAATTGATTTTTATTTTTGATTATAATTAATGTTCTAAAATACAATCTGGACCGTGAAGACAAAGTTAAGAAATGGAGAAATTAATTCAGTTAACATCTGACCTCTCCTTGCAAATTGTGCAGGTAATACTTCACCTGCAATTCAAATATCACACATCTTAGTGGTGTTGCAGATTTAGTTCGAGCATGAATAATGGGCAGTTCCAATGCACTACATCACAGAGAGCAAATAGGTGTGGATGTGTCAGGACTCACAAAATTGGTTCTGATATGACTGATACTGAGATAAGAGGAAAAGATCGTGCAGAGATGGGGAAAGAATGGTACCAGCAAATAGATGGAACTATATTTAGAAGAGATGTGAAAACATGCTATTTCTTAGAGTCGATAGTTGCAAAAGGTTATGAAAGAGACTGTGGAACGTACAGTAATAAAGATCTTTAAATTTGAGTAGACAGACGGAAATTAAAGTGGAAATGAAAGGGGATAGCTGCAGATAGATGGCTGTAACCACAGTCTATATAGATGTCTTAATTTCTGTTTCATGGCATAATTGTACGTGTGCCTAAACAAGAGTAGTATTCAGAGTGGTAAGAGCTAAAGCTAAATCTGGTAGTTGCCAAATAGCTTTTAAAAAGTAGCTGCCAAATAGCTTTTAAAAAGTATTCAAACTGAGATGAAAGTCATTACCCATTATATTAACACATGCTTAACACTGAGATGAGTATATTAAATGATTGCTGCACTAAAAATGTCCCAAAGTCTTCACCCTGATGCTCCCATGACAGTCAAACAACAAATGGGAAACAAAAAGTATAGCACGAAGCACCATATAATAAAAACTTTAAACCACACGGAGAACATTAAATGCTTATGAAAATACCATGTTATTTAAGTTTGGTATTGCCTCTGGTATTATAAAAATATTATTAAGAATAACTACAAGCTAATTACTAGTGAGATCAATATTAGCACTAAGTTGGGACCTACCCCGTTTTTCACTTATAAGTGACATATGAACCTGAAGGAGAAAAAGGAAATATCTATGATAAAACATTATGAGCTCAAGAAAAAAAAGGATGTTAAAATGTGATGCATGCCAACAATGCAAATATATTTATGAAGGATTTCCCTTAAATTGTTTACAATCTCTCAGGAATTTAGTTTAAACAAGACGTGCAGTTGTAATATGACTGGCGTGATTGACATTGCTTTTTGTAACCATTGCCATTCTTTCTATTTTGGCAAAGCAAAAGGGGCACTCAAGAATTAATATACAGTATGAGCATTATTATGAAATACAGCCCAATAAGGAAGTAATGCTCTTTATATAAACACAACAAGTTCTTTTTCTTCCTATTAGAGCAGGTACTTCCAATTCCAAAAGAGGGGGCTTGGGAGAATACTTTAGAATACCATGAACTTCAATGGCAGCTGAGGCTTAATGCATGTGTCTTACCAGGTTTAAATGATATGGTATCAATCCTGAGTGTTGTTAGAATAAGACTGGCTAAGCTGTAAAATTGTGTTGCACACAGCATATATATATATATATATATATATATATATATATATATATATATATATATACTTTCGGCTTTTCCCGGTTAGGGGTCGCCACAGCGGAACTCCGGTCTGCTAATGATTGGCAGTAGATTTTGATGAACACAGAGGTGCCAGCTCAACGTTCAACCTTCAATGAAGACATGGCCATTTACGCATGTCTTTCGAATGCCCACCCAACCACAGGGAGGACATGCAGACTCCACACAGAAGGCACTCCCTGCACTCCAGCCGAGAATCAAACGGGAGAACCTCTTGCTGTGAGGCAACAACGCTACCGCTGCACCACCGTGGCATGCATATATATATATATATATATATATATATATATATATATATATATATATATATATATAAATTTTTATATCTATGTACTCAACACGTTTGTCTTTATGCTTTCCCTAATAATTTTACTATCACTTTAATTTAGTTCATTGATGTATTAAATTGATTTATTTTCTTATTGGTTAATATGTTAATTAATGGTATTGATGAAGCCTTGTTTGTCGTTAGAGATGAAAGCACTTAATGTTCTCCATGTGGATTCAAGTTTTTATTATATGGTGCTTTGTGCTGTGCTTTTTATTTCCCCTTTATTGTTCAACTGTACTGGAAACATCAGGGTGAAGACCTCAGAATATTTTGAGTTCTTAGTATTTCTTCTGAGGTTTGTCTCCTATTTTCTGGTTGCCCAGCCCAAGCCAAAAACACATCATCTGCAACAATGCAGTTTGCTACAAGAACCCATAATCTTTCTTCAATGGTTTTATCATTATATTCACTTAAACTTCAAGCTTGTAGAGTTTCTTTCATGCCCTGGTCACTCAAAGGAAGTATCTGAAAAAGGGACAGAAGAAATAGAAATGAGTTCATAAATCCTTCCGTAACTTAACTCTGAAAAAAGGAAGAGAAGTTTAGTTAAATGGAATGTAAAAGCAAGCATAGCTATTTGATAGCATTTTTATACACAAATGGTAATACAAGAAGCAAATCTTGAGCCTGTAACCTCTTTCAAACAATATTGATTCTTGTCAAACAAAACTGGATTTTTTTTTCACAGAAATTTATTTACATAAAAACGTTTGTACAAATTCTGACCAGTGAGATTATGGTTACTGTTGTAGCTTTTGAGTTAAAAGTTGATAATGGGCCAAGGTAGCCTCCATATGTGAAGACAGAGTTAACAAATGGAGAAATTAATTCAAAGTGACTTTTGCACATAGGGAGTTCCTGCACATAAATTGCTAGGGAGAAAAACATTCATTGTCTGAAGCTAAACAGCAGCTTGTTTTCTGCAGACCTGGATGAAATATTTACAGCACAACCACCAGCAATACAAGAATAAATCACACCTGGACCAACATAGGCCTGCACTAACAGTTCTGGAATTGATTAGGGCAATCTTATCGCCCTGAGCATCGCATTATTTCATTTCAAAGAATTTACAGAGAAATTCATACTTGATTCTAAAACAGAAAGTAAAAACACAGCTGAACTTAATTACTGCCCAACCACATGCTCTGGGTTAGGTAATAAAATATGGAAGCAGTGAGATATGTAATGCTTTATTAGCCTATCTGAGCTACAACAGTGAGCATGCCAATTGTGCCTGAAGGCTACTGAAGGTTATTCAAAAATCTGTTGAGGACCACACAAAGAGATAACTGGGTAATGAGTTACAGACCCTCACTGCAGTTCTGTGAAAGATTTAGAAACTGCATGCATTGGCTGCCAGTTTCCACTGAACTATACACCTCTGCTGACATATAATCAAGCAGTTAAGGAGCAAGGACTAAATTATGTAATACAGAAAATTGTGTGTAGGAGAAACTGACATCAGAAAGAATAATGGTTGCAAAAAGAAAGGAATCTGAATTATTATTGCTTGCTGTTGGGATGAGTGGCGACGTATGATGCTGTATCAGTAAAATTCTGAAACAGGACATATGAATGTATCTCTGCAGGGTTTCCAGCCTAGATCTATAATGTCTAGTACATTCAGGCCCAAACTCCTTTCTCTACCAATAGTTTTCTAATTTTCATCCTAGATTGTTCAGACATTGCAAACGCACAGATGTCATTGCATGCTTGTGTGGATGACCTTTTTTTCTCTGCTCTACTTCTTCAGGAAAGTGTGTACGTTTTTTTCTGTTATAATTGCTATATATAGTCTTTCATATGTATGAAATATATGTTATACCTTCAGATGGTATGCTACTTATGTGCAGCCAAATTATGCATGCAATAATGCCCATCAGGTAAATAATGCCCACCCTGGAGCATTGTGAGGCCCAACACTGTAGGCAGAGAGCTACACTTACACCTTGTGATTAGAGAATATACTGTCTATTAAAACTGTTTAGCGTTTTTATCACTATATACTTTTTTTTAATATTTTTGATATAAAATATTTCCAACATTCTTTCATTCTTGCTGTCGCGTATGCAATTGTTATTGGAGGAAGAATTTTATATCAAAAATATAAATTATATAAGAATTTAATGTCTACATACACACAGATTCAGAAGCACAGACTGACTCACATACTTATGCATAGAAACACACACACACACACACACACACACACACACACACACACACACACACACACACACACACTCACACACACACACACACACACACACACACACACACACACACACACACACACACACACACACACACACACATGCAGAGATGGGGAAAGAATGGCACCAGCAAATAGATGGAACTATATTTAGAAGAGATGTGGAAACATGCTATTTCTTAGAGTCGATAGTTGCAAAAGGTTATCAAAGAGACTGTGTGTGTGTGTGTGTGTGTGTGTGTGTGTGTGTGTGTGTACGCACAATGACAACATCAGCAGATGAGAGAAAATGAAATAGCAAAAAGAACTACTTAGTCATCATAATTAACATAATAAATGCTAAGTTTATTATCTACAGAACAACTAAAATATGATGTCAAATAAATTTTTTAACAAAGATGTGTCATAATTTTTATAAAGCATTCTCAGTTTTTCTGATGTAATAGAATGCAACCATAAAAATCTAATAAGAATTGTTTTATCTTGCAAGTCAGATGGGAATGTGTTAAGATTCATTTGTTTAGTAATTTAGCCACAAGGTCTTAGGTTCATAGGTTCATAGGTAAGTACTAGGCTATCAGCCCAAGGGCCTACGTAAGCCTAGCCAGCAAGGTACCATAGCTTACGCCACCCAAGAAAGTTATTTTCCTCTGGCACTTTCCAGCAGAGACACAGAAGTGATGCCCGGGGTGTATATCCTATTTCCCATACACTCATCAAGATTTTTCTTGAAGAGTGCTAATGAAGAACTTTGCTTGACATAGATGGGTAGCTTGTTCCAGAGTATAGGAAGTCTCTGGGACAGGAATCTATCCCTCCAGCATGTCCTGTTTATTGTGGTGGCAAGGTTTATGTCCCTAGAGTGTGTAGCTTGGAGGGATTGGGATTTCTTTAGGTGTAGCATGTCCAATAGCTCTGGGTTTGACATAGCTTTATATGTTAGGCAGAGATCACCTCGGAGTAGGCGATATGCTACGAAGTAAAGCTGGAGTTTTTTGAGGCGGTCAGTGTAGGGCATTTGTTTGAGACAAGTAATCCTCTTTGTGAGGTACTTCTATGGCCTTTCCAGCTGCTGCAGATGTCTTGTGAGGTACATTCCAAAAGGGGCGTTGTACTCTATAATGGGTCTAATGAGTGACCTAAAAGTTCCTTAAAAAAATCCTTATATGTTACAGTTTTAAATACATAAATAGTTTGTTTTCTGTTTACTTTTCTCAGCTCGTTTATTTTTTTCCCAGCAATAACAATTTACTGTTTGGTAGATGATATGCATTGCAGGCTTCCCCATACCCTTTCAGGTGTAAACTGGATAAGGATTCAGCTAGCTGAGCTCAAGTCAGTGATGTTGAATCCCTCAACCACTTTTTTTCCACAGGAAAACACTACGTGTTTTTTTTAAGAATGTGCTGGGATGTGATTCACTTTTCTCCTTGTTTGTGTTACTTTGGCTTTAGTACATGGGAGCTGTTCCTCACATAGGTGGGGAGGTGGTATAGGGACTTAACCCTTCAAAAAATACAATTAATTTTTTTAGCAAGTTGATTCATCTGTAAGTTGCAACTTCACAATTCGTAGTGGAAGTGTATATCACATTCTTTTGTAGCGCATACTGTATATTATTTATTTATAAATTATTTTTTCATTCACATAAACATCTTTGATTGATAAAAAAGATATTTATCCTGTCAAATGTGTTTCTAAGCATATTCAAATAGTGTAAAATCAGATCTAACACCTAAGATCTAATGACTAGGTGCAATTTATTTTACCAAACACAAGTGATTAAATTGTATCAGGATAATCAGTGTTCCTAAACTGTTACTTTCATCTGAGTCTATGAAAGAAAAGAGAAATACAGACATTTGATTTTTTTTTCAGAACAAATAGTAAACAATTATTTTACTAAACAATGGTAGTCTTGGAGGTAAATAAATGAGGTAGCAGGGTGTGTAGGGAGTTGTGTGTTAGATTCACTTTTAAGCAAATCGTGACTGTTAGAGCTTGTATTGAAAGCTTTTAAACTTTTTATCTCACCCTGAAGCTGAACAAGCCTAGAGTTGGTTATTATTAGTTAATGAATTCAGGGTGCAAAGCCCCACCATGGAGTTGTAGGGATCTTGCTCCCCCGTCTACCTTAGTCATGGATGCTAACCCTAAGCATAACCATAACCTCAGCCCTGCCCCTGACCCTAATCCTACACATTACATAACTAAGCACCCTTTCCTTAACTGTATCACTACTGAGACAATACGTAATCTCAGTTTTGTAGCTGGGGTAAACTGACATAGGGCTTTTTAGTGGTAGAGAAGTATTCAGTCTTTTGTCATTCATTCTTATGCATCAGTGTTTTGTGATTCTCTTTGTTTTGTTCTACCAGCTGTGATTCTCTCTTCTGAGATTTCTACCTTTCATGAAACAATCATACAGATGCATCTGTGTGTGTGTGTGTGTGTGTGTGTGTGTGTGTGTGTGTGTGTGTGTGTGTGTGTGTGTGTGTGTGCGCGCACGTGTGCGCACGTGTGTGTGTGTGTGTGTGTGTGTGTGTGTGTGTGTGTGTGTGTGTGTGTGTGTGTGTGTGTGTGTTTGTGTGTGTCTTTGACTGTGTGTGCGTACGTGCATGTGTATATGAATATATAACATATAATGGTCTCTTCTGAACTTTATTCTAATGTGTAAAGTAAATGTTACACATTTCACTACATTTTAAACAATTTAAACAATAGCACTAGTAATATTGTTTTTAAAGCAAACTGCAAACTGTAAACTGAATAAAAATGTTTTATATTAAGCCACATGGTTTATGAGGCTAGTTAGAATGTTCAGTTTTGTGGAGACTGGCTATCTAGAGTATTTAAGACAAGTCAAAATATTTCTATATTTTGAAAAATTCCTTAATTTCTGTTTGAGCTGCTTTGTAGGTTTGTTTCACTGAAGAAATATTTACAGTTTTCACATAAATCATATTGAGTGTATCTTAAAAAAAGGAATTTTTAAAGTATTTATTTTTCTTATTTAATATAAATCACATATTTAAAAAACACATTGTTAAATATGGATAATTTAATCTTTATATACTGTTGTCTGTTGTATGATGTAAACTGCATAGCTGGCATATGTTACATATACTTCTATCCAGTGTATTCTGTAAATCCCATAACTGGAATCTTTTACTGTAAAATCTAATTGATATGTGCTGTTACAGTCTGTTATATATTATAGCATATCAGGCATGGCGTTCTGCTGCACAGCAGCTATGATGTACATGTGTTGCACATTACAAGTCTTGTGCCATTTGTAATTTGGTCCACGTTCTTCCTCTCTGTTATGTGATTATCAAAAATTGGAATTTATATGTATTCACTCCTCATTGGTGTGATTTCTACAAACTGCCAAGGTCTGATGACTAATAATTATTCATGAAGGATATTTTTATGTTTTATTGGATTAGACAAAGATGTTTTCAGAAGCATGTTTGTGCCAAACCCAGATAACATTTGTTTTATAAAGTAGAAATCTAGTTTTTAAATGGGAAAAGTGCACAGAACTGCTATATGGTCATCAAAAGAGTTTTAATTTAAATGATTGGTTAATTTACTAGTGTCAGAAGACATGAGATTCAAATACCTAGAATGACACTGTACTATGAAACAATAAGTTTAATTTTAAAATGGTAAACAATTTAACAGGTATATTTGTGCCACTTGTTTGCCGTATGTTAGTTTTATAATGTCCTGTGCTTCTAATACTGTTTTACTATATATGAGGTGTAGAAGAGCAACTGATAAACATAGGTAAATACTAGGTTATTAGTTAGCAGACTTTTAAAAGCTTGACTAATAACCAGAGGTTAGAATCAAACCTTGTAACTTTTATCTGTAAAGCAAACATTTTAACCATTACACCAACAGCTATCCTGGCATTATGGAATCATTAAGAGCCTGTCACTGTGCTTGCCATCGTTTGGTTTAAGAAAATTCAATGAGATGTTACTTCTCTTGTTATGTATAATGTTATTGCAAGTGATTTTACAGTGTTGATGATAAAGAGGGAAAACATATGCTGGACATGACATCTGTTTGGGATAATAGTATTCAACACACAAAGAAAACAATCTAATGAGCAGTAAGATAAAACAAATACACACATTCAGCATCTCAATGCAGTACACAGCACAGGCAAAGTAGTAGCAGCACTTTTACCTATCTTTTACCCTAACCGGCATACAATTGGACACATAATTGCAAACCCTTAACCTGCAAATGATCGCACCTACACTCCTAATCCATAATGAAAAAACTTTCAGTATCTCTAAAACTTTCTGCATTAGTAAAATAATCTCTAGTACCACACTTAGTAATAAACCCTTATTCTCCTTCCTTCAGTGATTGCAACAATCGACAACCATTATACCCAACCATCCAGACATACGAAACAAGTAAAAGTAGCAGAGCACTTACAGGAAAACTCACAACGAACCATATATCTATATTTATACATACACACACATATATATATATATATATATATATATATATATATATATATATAGTATGTGTGTAGAATACATTTAGAATGTCAAATCTGAATGCTTTAGATATTAACATAGAAAAGATAGACCTGAAAAAGCTGACATTCATAACAATGAAAAATAAAAAAGAAAGAAATAAAGAAAACATTCTAAAGGAAATTTCAAATGTAAATTAGACTTTTGTGTAATTTTACTACCTGTAAATAGTGACATTTGTAGCAGAGGACGACCATTGAAAACAAGCTGATGACATCCATTCTTCTACTTAATTCAGTCTATTATTTGTTTCACAGCCTAGTTTTGCATTATTCTCAACTGAATGCTTTGGTGTAATTGAACAGGTAATTCATTCTTTAAAGCTGAACTTTGAAACTGGATACATAAAGGAGGATTGCATAGATTTGCACCAATACAGACTGAGGTCTCTTAAAATGAAAATGTATGTGCCACCTGACTTCTGCTTTTGATTTTAAGATGGCAAAAACGTGAGTGGTGGTGGTGGTGGTATTGGGAAATGAGATTTAAGTGCAAGCTATAACGTGGCATTCTACAAGTATTTATCAAATTCTTAGTTATGGTAACTAACTTTGATTCTGCATCGGCAGTGCAAGTCAGTTGATCTTGTTGAACTTTATATTCATTGTACCACCAGCCATGCATCTTGGTCGGGAATACTAATAGGAAAGTCAAGAAATGTGCCCTTGTCCCTCTTAAGCTGTGATTCTGAAAGCAGGACTTTATATTATGTACAATATTTGTATTCTATAATTTGCCTAAAAACTTCAAATTTAATGACGAAAAGACCAAAAATATGACGCAAAAATCTGGACATTCTGCGAAAATCTATACAGATGAGAGGTAGGATACACTACTCAAATAAGTACATTTTTTTCCCTAATAATGTTTTGAACTGTCTTAAAGTAGTAAAACTAAGAACCAAACAGGCACAGGCATCAATATAAGAACATCTGCTGCTGAATAAATAAACAAAACTAAAATGTCTGAGAGGTTTTGTTGTCTTTTAATGTAAAGAACGTTTTCATTTTAAAATGAACCAACACTTAATCACATTTATACACAATTTAGAGTGATGTCATAATACAGTATCCACTCAAAATCAATATCCAATTAATTAATATACCACTTTAAAAAAAACAAAATATATTAATCAATACATAATAATTAAAATAATTAAATGCATTTGTATTTTAACAAACTTTTCAATGAAATACTGTCATTGATTCCTGGATCATGATCAGCTTGTAAGAATACTTGCCGTGTTAATTCTAGAAATTCAAGGTGTACATTGTATTGTTCTATAAATTTCATTTTGTCAATTTGTTCAGTGACTAAAAATTGAAATTTCCTGAAGTCCCTGCATTTCTGGGCATGTCTAGCCAAGGTATTTGTATAATATTTTTTCTTAATTGCCAACACATTTTCTCTGATCCTGTCTACCAGCTTCCTTGTGGCTTTGACAATGTAGAAACTGTCACAATTCGAGCAATGTGCAAGATACACTAGCTCTCTTACAGTTAAACATCCCTTTAGCTACCAAAATATAATTAATATGTTTAAAATGAAAACTGCCTACTGTAAGAATAAATCTACAAACAGCACAATTTTGACAAGCGTGAGTGCCGTTAGTCTTGTTACCCTCACTTCTTTCTTATTGTAGAGGTGATGGCATTTCTAAAATTGCTTCAAATGTTTTGTCTTCTTAAAAATAAAAATAAAACTATTTCCTACAATATTACACAACTCCTGGATGCCCATAATTATTTTCCAGTTGTTAGCAATAATACTTTGACTTATGGGTCCATCAGTACTAATAGATGTTGGAAAAGAACAGATCAAATCCTGTTTTTTAGCACCACTAGAGCAATCGTTTTTAGGTTTGGACTCAAATCCTGATGTTATAATACATAGGAACTTGACGTGTTTGATTCATAACATTGATGGAAATAACCCTTAATAAATCTATTGCATACCTCCATTCTTTGAAAAGATGAATAAGTGATTCTGCTTCCTGAGGAAAAAAACTCATCACCACTAATCAGTTGACTAAGTCTGATGACTTGACCTCTAAAGACATTTCGTTTCATAAAATATGGATGAAAACTATCAAAACGGAGACAATTGTTTGTGAAAGTTGGGTTACAAAATCTTTTACTTGTAAAGCTGCTCTCCTTAGTGATCATAGTGAACTTGATGTCTAGAAAGTGAACAGTAATCCCTCGGTCAGTGTCTAAAAACTTCAATCATGTTACTATTCTATTGTGTCACTGTCTACAAACTTCAACCATGTTACTGTACTATTGTGTCACTCTCTACAAACTTCAACCGTGTTACTGTGCTACTGTGTCACACTCTACAAACTTCAACCATGTTACTGTGCTATTGTGTCACACTCTACAAACTTCAGCCATGTTACTGTGCTACTGTATCACTCCCTACAAACTTCAACCATGTTACTGTGCTATTGTGTCACTTTCTACAAACTTCAACCGTGTTACTGTGCTACTGTGTCACACTCTACAAACTTCAACCATGTTACTGTGCTATTGTGTCACACTCTACAAACTTCAGCCATGTTACTGTGCTATTGTATCACTCTCTACAAACTTCAACCATGTTACTGTGCTATTGCGTCACTCTCTACAAACTTCAACCGTGTTACTGTGCTATTGTGTCACTCTCTACAAACTTCAACCATGTTACTGTGCTATTGTGTCACTCTCTACAAACTTCAACCGTGTTACTGTGCTATTGTGTCACACTCTACAAACTTCAACCATGTTACTGTGCTATTGTGTCACTCTCTACAAACTTCAACCATGTTACTGTGCTATTGTGTCATTCTCTACAAACTTCACCATGTTACTGTGCTATTGTGTCACTCTCTACAAACTTCAACCATGTTACTGTGCTATTGTGTCACTCTCTACAAACTTCAACCATGTTACTGTGCTACTGTGTCACTCTCTACAAACTTCACCATGTTACTGTGCTATTGTGTCACTCTCTACAAACTTCAACCATGTTACTGTGCTATTGTGTCACTCTCTACAAACTTCAGCCATGTTACTGTGCTATTGTGTCGCTCTCTACAAACTTCAACCATGTTACTGTGCTATTGTGTCACTCTCTACAAACTTCAACCATGTTACTGTGCTATTGTGTCACTCTCTACAAACTTCAACCATGTTACTGTGCTATTGTGTCACTGTCTACAAACTTCAGCCATGTTACTGTACTATTGTGTCACTCTCTACAAACTTCAACCATGTCACTGTGCTACTGTGTCACTCTCTACAAACTTCAACCATGTTACTGTGCTATTGTGTCACTCTCTACAAACTTAACCCGTGTTACTGTGCTATTGTGTCACACTCTACAAACTTCAACCATGTTACTGTGCTACTGTGTCACTCTCTACAAACTTCAACCATGTTACTGTGCTATTGTGTCACTCTCTACAAACTTCAACCATGTCACTGTGCTATTGTGCCACTCTCTACAAACTTCAACCATGTCACTGTGCTATTGTGTCACTCTCTACAAACTTCCACCATGTTACTGTGCTATTGTGTCACTCTCTACAAACTTCAACCATGTTACTGTGCTACTGTGTCACTCTCTACAAACTTCACCATGTTACTGTGCTATTGTGTCACTCTCTACAAACTTCAACCATGTTACTGTGCTATTGTGTCACTCTCTACAAACTTCAACCATGTTACTGTGCTATTGTGTCACTGTCTACAAACTTCAGCCATGTTACTGTACTATTGTGTCACTCTCTACAAACTTCAGTCATGTTACTGTGCTATTGTGTCACTCTCTACAAACTTCAACCATGTTACTGTGCTATTGTGTCACACTCTACAAACTTCAAACATGTTACTGTGCTATTGTGTCACTCTCTACAAACTTCAACCATGTTACTGTGCTATTGTGTCACTCTCTACAAACTTCAACCATGTTACTGTGCTATTGTGTCACTGTCTACAAACTTCAGCCATGTTACTGTACTATTGTGTCACTCTCTACAAACTTAAACCATGTCACTGTGCTACTGTGTCACTCTCTACAAACTTCAACCATGTTACTGTGCTATTGTGTCACTCTCTACAAACTTCAACCGTGTTACTGTGCTATTGTGTCACAGTCTACAAACTTCAACCATGTTACTGTGCTACTGTGTCACTCTCTACAAACTTCAACCATGTTACTGTGCTATTGTGTCACTCTCTACAAACTTCAACCATGTCACTGTGCTATTGTGTCACTTTCTACAAACTTCAACCATGTCACTGTGCTATTGTGTCACTCTCTACAAACTTCCACCATGTTACTGTGCTATTGTGTCACTCTCTACAAACTTCAACCATGTTACTGTGCTACTGTGTCACTCTCTACAAACTTCACCATGTTACTGTGCTATTGTGTCACTCTCTACAAACTTCAACCATGTTACTGTGCTATTGTGTCACTGTCTACAAACTTCAACCATGTTTCTGTGCTATTGTGTCACTGTCTATAAACTTCAACCATGTTACTGTGCTATTGTGTCACTCTCTGCAAACTTCAACCATGTTACTGTGTTATTGTGTCACTGTCTACAAACTTCAACCATGGTACTGTGCTATTGTGTCACTCTCTACAAACTTCAACCATGTTACTGTGCTATTGTGTCACTCTCTACAAACTTCAATCATGTTACTGTGCTATTGTGTCACACTCTACAAACTTCAACCATGTTACTGTGCTACTGTGTCACTCTCTACAAACTTCAACCGTGTTACTGTGCTATTGTGTCACAGTCTACAAACTTCAACCATGTTACTGTGCTACTGTGTCACTCTCTACAAACTTCAACCATGTTACTGTGCTATTGTGTCACTCTCTACAAACTTCAACCATGTCACTGTGCTATTGTGTCACTCTCTACAAACTTCAACCATGTCACTGTGCTATTGTGTCACTCTCTACAAACTTCCACCATGTTACTGTGCTATTGTGTCACTCTCTACAAACTTCAACCATGTTACTGTGCTACTGTGTCACTCTCTACAAACTTCACCATGTTACTGTGCTATTGTGTCACTCTCTACAAACTTCAACCATGTTACTGTGCTATTGTGTCACTGTCTACAGACTTCAACCATGTTACTGTGCTATTGTGTCACTGTCTATAAACTTCAACCATGTTACTGTGCTATTGTGTCACTCGCTACAAACTTCAACCATGTTACTGTGCTATTGTGTCACTCTCTGCAAACTTCAACCATGTTACTGTGCTATTGTATCACTGTCTACAAACTTCAACCATGGTACTGTGCTATTGTGTCACTCTCTACAAACTTCAACCATGTTACTGTGCTATTGTGTCACTCTCTACAAACTTCAATCATGTTACTGTGCTATTGTGTCACACTCTACAAACTTCAACCATGTTACTGTGCTACTGTGTCACTCTCTACAAACTTCAACCGTGTTACTGTGCTATTGTGTCACAGTCTACAAACTTCAACCATGTTACTGTGCTACTGTGTCACTCTCTACAAACTTCAACCATGTTACTGTGCTATTGTGTCACTCTCTACAAACTTCAACCATGTCACTGTGCTATTGTGTCACTCTCTACAAACTTCAACCATGTCACTGTGCTATTGTGTCACTCTCTACAAACTTCCACCATGTTACTGTGCTATTGTGTCACTCTCTACAAACTTCAACCATGTTACTGTGCTACTGTGTCACTCTCTACAAACTTCACCATGTTACTGTGCTATTGTGTCACTCTCTACAAACTTCAACCATGTTACTGTGCTATTGTGTCACTGTCTACAAACTTCAACCATGTTACTGTGCTATTGTGTCACTGTCTATAAACTTCAACCATGTTACTGTGCTATTGTGTCACTCGCTACAAACTTCAACCATGTTACTGTGCTATTGTGTCACTCTCTGCAAACTTCAACCATGTTACTGTGCTATTGTGTCACTGTCTACAAACTTCAACCATGGTACTGTGCTATTGTGTCACTCTCTTCAAACGTCAACCATGTTACTGTGCTATTGTGTCACTCTCTACAAACTTCAATCATGTTACTGTGCTATTGTGTCACACTCTACAAACTTCAACCATGTTACTGTGCTACTGTGTCACTCTCTACAAACTTCAACCGTGTTACTGTGCTACTGTGTCACACTCTACAAACTTCAACCATGTTACTGTGCTATTGTGTCACACTCTACAAACTTCAGCCATGTTACTGTGCTATTGATCTGTTTCAAAAATTCCCGAAATGAGGAAATGTCTCCTGTCCAAATGAAAAATAAATCATCACTATATCTTCTATAGTAGCTGACAAAGTGAAATTTTGGTAATTTGCAAAGAAATTCTTGTTCCCACCAACACATAATAAGCTGGGTTAAAGCAGGAGCTACCTGAGCCCCCATTGCTACCCCACTGATCTATTTGAAAATATTTCCCCAAAAAGAAAAAAAGTTGTTACTTAAAACTAATTCCATTAGTTGCAAGTTACACTGATGTCTAAATCTAAGTGATTGACATATTTACTAAGAAATAGCCTCATAAAGTCTAATCCTTCCCCTGGTTACTTGCTGGCTGCTGTTGCTTGTGCTGAGGTAGACAGTGAAAACATCAGTGAATTCTTTGTATTTCTGGTTGTCACATAACTAGACTGCTTCAGCTCTCTTTTGGATTATTGCTCACATGTCAAGTGATTCCATTTGGCAAGGACTTTCCTGCTTTGCTGACTGACTGACTAATCAATGGTCTTTTTTGCTTTGGGGTTACAATGGTTCCTATAGGATGCCATTATTTTTTCTTTATCTTGCATGTTTTTATCAATCTAGGATGTGTTCAGGGGGCCACATATTTCTAGAAGAAAAAAAATCACAGTATCCTGCTATTTGTTTTGTTTCCCTCCTTCAAATCCTTTTGTCCTCTTTCTGTCAGGTTTGTTCACTCATGCTGGCTACCAAAGTACTGTCTACCTTTTCCAATAGCCAGTTATCTCTTAATAGAGTAAAAAAAAAAACTGACATTTCTGAATTCCATTACATCAACTTCATAAGAATAAAATGCAATTGCTAATACTCAAGCAAACACCAGTGACTTAAGACACTCTTTTATTTTAGCAGATATAGTGCCATCAAATCCTTTTTAATCTAATTTAAAACTTTATGCCCGCTTATTCATTAAAACATTTGGTACATGATGCATTGCTGTCAAATATGTTTAATAACCTTTATTGTCTGACATTGTGACAGCAAAAAAGATGGAAGCTATTTTCAGATGGTTAATTTGTGAGCATGGTGTAGAATATTTATAGTTATGGCCTGGGGAAAAAAAGACCCTTTTGTATCAGGCCATTGCAAGATTAGGGCAGCAGCTGTCATTAAACATAACGATTAAAAGCCTGCCCATTTTTCAGCTTTTGGCAGTGAATGAAAGCACCAATTTGGGGATACTACTCAACTGGCCATGTTCATACAAAAGGTTATCGAATCTTACCAAATCTTTTGATGTAGTGGAAGACCTGCTAGATATTTTTGCAATGAAGAACACTGCGATAGAAAAGGAGATTCTTGAAAAAAATTAAATGGGTGTTGGACAAAATAAAGCTGAGTGGAGCAAGCAAAACTTTCACAGCTGATGGGACTCCATGACATGAAGCAAAGTGGATTTATAAATTCAGTGATGAAGTTAATACCTTAGGAACTCATGATACATCAATGTATAATCCATTAGGAGAACCTGTCTGCCAAAATATTTGAAAGGAAAGAAATCACAGACTTGATAATTGCTACTGCTAACTTTTTACGATCAAGAGTTTGAATGATGGGCACTTTAAAGCATTTCTTGAGGTGGCAGTGTCATAAATTGGTGGGAGGGTGGCCTAATGGTTAAGGTGTTTGCCTTACAAACACAAGGTACAATGTTTGAGTCTCACAAGGGATAATTGGCTAGGCTTAAAATTGCTTGCAAGGGCAGTTAGCTTAGTACTAATCTATGAACATATGAACCTAAAATTATGGTGAGCTTTACTTCTGCAAAGATCGGTGGTAGGACAGTACATCACCATTAGGTAGATTCTGATCATTGCCTAAAGAAACAAAATCCTTCATGTCCATCAAAGTTAAAAATGTCACATTCTTATTAGATATCCCATGATTAAATGACCTAGTTTTTTTGTGAACACCATAGGAATGTACCCAAATCATACAAACCAGTTATGAACTGTACTGTGCAGTTTGGTGGCTCACATTAATCTGAGAAGTTCTTCACAAGAATGAGGTTGTGAAATGTAAAACCGGATGCACATCTGGCAGATTTACTTCACATTGCTTCTTCAAAAGCTGATGCAATTTGTATAAGCACATATAATGCCAGTAATCCCAATAACTGTGATTTTGCTAGAAAGGTGATACTAAACTGGCCAATTAAGTTTTATATTATTTGCTATTTGACTATATTATTGAGGCAGTGTACGTAAATGGTAAGTTTTTATAGTTGTATTTACTTATTTAGTGTACAATTTCACGTATATTTGCATAGTACTGTTCCTTGCAAACATTTGCATTTGCACAATTACATCTGTATTACTGGTTCAGGAACACTATTTAATTGACATTTCTCTCTTAGTTGCTAGCTTGATTTTCACAGCCAGGGCAAGAATGCTGTTCCAAAGCTAATAAACACATCTGAGCATTTCAGTACTGTGCCATCTGTTCTTATTCCTTGATTGA
Source organism: Protopterus annectens (assembly GCF_019279795.1). Taxonomy (NCBI): domain Eukaryota; kingdom Metazoa; phylum Chordata; order Ceratodontiformes; family Protopteridae; genus Protopterus; species Protopterus annectens. Next base: position 1,089,837,380 of record NC_056744.1, on the reverse strand, counting down.
GGTGGTAAGATACTTTAGTTCTGGTAGGTATAGAAATCAAATTTATGTTAGAGATGTCATTGTGGTCCCCCATAATTTTGTCAAGTCTAATATTTGGCTCCTGAGCTAAACATGATGTTCACCTGTATTCAACAGCCTGAGTAAATTATCCTGCATTAAGATCTGTCCTGCACTCACTGACAGCATGAAAGCTTGATATGGGTAAGAGCAAAAACATCCTTTAGCTGCTCATTTCCTTATCTTCTTCTTCCGGCTTTTTCCCGGTCAGGGGTCGCCACAGCGGATCACCTTGTCCGCACATTGAATGGCAGTGGAGTTTTACGGTGTCGAGTTGCCAGCCCGGCGCCCAACCTTCCACAGAAGGCACACTCACACACACACCTAAGGCCAATTTAGAGTGTCCAATCCACCTGCAGCATGTCTTTGGGATGTGGGAGGAAACCGGAGCACCCGGAGGAAACCCACGCGACCACAGGGAGGACATGCAGACTCCGCACAGAAGGCACCCCAGCCGGGAATCGAACCGGAAAACCTCTTGCTGTGAGGCGGCAATGCTAACCACTGCACCACCGTGGCTGCCCAGCTGCTCATTTCCTTATATTGGTACTTATTTACCTCAGAGGGCTAGAAAGCAGTTGCACAATAAAACCTTTAAAGAACAATTCTACCCTCCAGTGTTATGCTTTTTCTCCCTATAACACCTAGATGTTGCTTAATACTCAGAAATCCCTCTACTAGTTTTTTTTTTTCATTTCCACTTGTTTGCGTGCCACCACACAAGAAGATTTTACCAAATATTCTTGTTCAGTTCTCACAGTTTTTTCAGTGTCTTAGATTGCATGACCTAGGTTAGACAGTAATACCAAATGAAAGAAGATGGATATCCCAATAAACATGTAAGACACTGTTTATTCATGAACAACAATCTTCAGATTAACCGCTTTCATCAAATAATGACTTCCTCAGAATCTGAAGTGCAATACACCCGCAAATCACATAAATACTGCTAAAACACCAATCACTTCAGAAAAAAAATAGTCAATTGGCATATTACTAAAATCATGAATATTTAAATAACAATGAAGTGTTATAAAAATTAAATTATGTAAAAAAAATGAATTGAACAAGGAAGTAATAATAAAAGCTTCCATAAACTAGGTCCCCCTACCATCAAATATCCTCTCCTGCTATAGTTATTTTTTCATTAATTCTTGGAGAAATGTCTATTCCCATTCTAATTGCCATTGTAATTCATATTTTTCTAAATGGGATTCCCACATTTTACCCCCAGAAGTTTTTTCAATCTTTTGTATAAACATTTCACGTTTCTGCATGTTTACTTGTCACATGATGCATGTCTTCATCTATCCTCTTACACAGAGCGCTTTCAGTTTTGCCCACACAATAAAGCTGGGAAGGTCTCACATTTAGCAATAAATACTACACCTTCTGTTACACAGCTATATTTCTCTACCTTAATTTCACCATATTCTTCAATAGTTATTTCTGAGAACTCAAAGATGTATTTATACTGGCAACAAGAACCATGTTTTGTCCCATCATGTCTAGCCACCATTTTAATATTATACCATTTCCAATAGAATTTTAAGATTCCTTGACCTTTTGCAAACAAAACTAGTAGTGTCCCTCAAATATTAGATACATCTGGGAAGAACTTTAACATTCATCAGTTGTTCTTCAAAAGTTTACATATAATATGAAGAAAAATTAAGGAAAGTCAATACCATGACTGTAGTGAAATGTAATTGCACATTTCAGAAGTACAATGCCCTGCATGTGTAGCTGACTTTCTGCTATTTTTAATTGCTTATGTGGGGCAAAATGTAGCTGTCAATACTCTATCGTAATACCACAGGTGCAGCATTCATATCTTGTGAAGGTGTTTTGTTTAAATGAAATTATGCATAATTAGTGTATACATTTTATTAGTTGAAACCTGCAAACTTAAGAAATCAGTACAATTAATTATATATATATATATATATATATATGGATCCCCTTCAGAAGCTCAAAGTTTCAAAACTTTGAACTTCAAAATGCCGAGACCATAAGACTGAAGTTTTGAAACTTCCAACGTTTTGAATGGAGATCACCATATGTCCAAAACCAGAAATGTAGCATTTTCCTCACTGGAGTGCAATCTCGGAGTTGGTATATTTGGTTAGCAGGGGGATGGGGTTTGCAAGGGGACTTGTTCCCCTGCAACAACTTAAATTTTTTTTTTTTTTTTTTTTTTACATTTTGAGGTTTTAAAACTTCAGTCTTATGGTCCCCGTATTTTGAAGATCGAAGTTTTGAAACTTTGAGCTTCTGAAGTAGATCCATATATATATATATATACATATATATATATATATATATATATATATATATATATATATATATATATATATATATGTATGTATGTATATATTGCTTAATTTTTTGCATGATGTTTGGCATTATACATCAGTGTCAGTCATTGATGTCCTTTAGGAAATGGCAGTTCCCATCCTATGGCAAAATCTCAAAAAATAATTCCTCATGTGCAAAGACTTTACCATCTGTCACAAAAATGAGACTGCCATCTGTGTGCCCCCCTTAACATATTGGGCATTACTGAATGCATAAAATTACTTTGTCTGCAACTACAAGAATGTCTCCATGTGTCAATGAAGTATATATTGAATAACAGTCTAATAGGTATTAGGTTTGAATCCACTTACAGGATAGTATACCTCTAAGTGGCATAATATATGTGGTGTTCGTATTTTCTTTTTACATTTTATTATACCCCACACCTTCCACACAAATAAGCAATTTGTAATGGTAAGGCTGAAATATATGTGTTGGCTGCAGGTCATAACTCTGATAGTGTTACCTATGTGGACTTGTCATCTTAATAATAATAATAATAATAATAATAATAATAATAATAATAATAATACACTTCCATGTACAAGCTGTGGAACAAATGACATGTATGCAAATGAACGAGAAAACATAAGTGCACACCCGCGGGTGAAACAATGTCAATTGAAATGTAACAGATATCACCAGTAACCAGCATAAGTTAGAGTTGTGGTGCAGCAAATACGTAAATATAAATATATATATATATATATATATATATATATATATATATATATATATATATATATATATATATATATATATATATATATATATATATATATATATATATATACAAGAGAGAGAGAGAGATATTTATGGATGGCTAGATAGATAGATAGATAGATAGATAGATAGATAGATAGATAGATAGATAGATAGATAGATAGACAGATAGAGATGATATAGATATATGGATTCACTTCGGAATCTCGAAATTCCAAAACATCGAATCTCATATGTTCAAAACCATATCATATTTGCTTCGGAATATCGAAATTCCAAAATAACCTCCCCCCAAAAAAAAAGCCCCCCTGCACCCCCCATACCCCCACTACTTAAATATGCCAACTCCGAGATTGCACTACAGCGAGGAAAAGGGAAATTTCCCATTCTGCACTGTATGCGGATCTCCGTTCAGAATTTCAAAATTCTGAAACTTCGATCATATGGTCTCGACCATATGAAATACGAGATTTCAGAATTTCGACATTCTTAATGGAACCCAGATACACACACACACACACACACACACACACACACACACACACACACACACACACACACACGTATATAGAATGTATACTAATCAGCACACACGGCCAAGTGTTACTGCCATGCTTTTTACCTAAAATGGGTGTTGCACAAATAATGCATACATTCAGTTCTAGGCCACTTCTGTGCCTTCCCTTGTGCAAATGCACTTCTCCATGATATCTGTCATTGTGTCCAGGCTGGTGCACATTAGGTTTGATTTGGACATCAGTTCTCTGATATTTTTCCTAAGATCTTTAAAGAGAAGACATGGCAGGTGATGGTGACAGTATCACTCCATTAAGAGCACAGAGGTGCTGTGAGGAGGGGTCTTGCATTTTCGTACCACTCCTCATTAAAAAATACAGATGGAGGCTTCTTCAGGGTGTCTTTTCCACGTCTGGCATCCAATGAATGGGTGAACAGTGCCTTCAACATTACAGTTACTTAAAAAGCTATAAACAGGACCTCCCTAGCTGGTGGGAGGATCATTAAAAGTTCCACGCAGCTCTTTAGTTATTCAGTTATGTAAATATATGGCCCAATAACCATGCAATGCACGCCCATGATGTGGAAGCACACACAAGTCTTCATTACTGCTTTTTTTTTTCTTTTTTCTTTTGTTATGTGTAGTCCCTGCAGGGATTTAAGGAAAAAGGGAGGTGAATTATGAGAGACTGTGATGACTGATGCCTCAAAGAGGCACAGGATAATTATCACTGATTGTCATTTCATACTTGCAATGATTTAATAATAACTTATCAGGTTTCAGACTGCAACTCAAAAAGAACTTCTACATCCTAGCTAAATGCTCTTACTTCAACACAGGACATATCACCTAACCTATCTCCTTCCAGAGCCCTCTGTCAGAATTTACTGAAGATTGTCTCTCTTTAGAAACTAATGTATATACTGTAATATTACACTCTGCTGGATTGTATGTTGCATTGTGCTTCTTCACTATAATGTATATACAGATTTTTTTTTTCTGTGTAATTAGTCTGAACTACTCTGTTATTGCTTACATTGCTGTATTTTTTGTTTGTGAAATGTTTTGAATTTCACCCGGGCTAAGCTTAAAATTGGTCAGTATTAATCAGTGCAATACCTACAAATGGTTGTCAGAAAATTACACGAGTATGCATATTCTACATTCGTAAATTCTACAGACCTGTATGATTAACTCATGTAAATTTGAATTATTTCATTGTCAGGTAAAGAAAGATGGATGTGGCCTCAGTTCTAAGCAACAGAAATTATTGCCTGATCTGCATTTAACAATTTGGTACTTACTAGCTGTAATCATACCTTACAATAACAAGTAGTCAGGCCTAATATACCCTTAATTAACTGTTCTCCATAAATAAGCTGTAAAATAATTACACTTTTAGTAGATACTGTACTGGTAATGTATGGCCTCAAACATTCATATCTGGATGAAAATAATCTTAAATACATATATGCAACAATTAACATTACAACTATATACATATATATATATATATATATATATATATATATATATATATATATATGCAAAAAAACAGCAAAGGTATGGCTCCAGGTTCAAAAGTAGCAGCAATAGTATGGTAATCCAAAATAGCAGCAAAAATGTAAAAATCCAGGTACGAAGGCACAGAGTCAATCCAGTTCAATTAAGCTCAGCTTTATTCACACAAGCGCTTTCACATATAGCTTCATCAGGTGTTTGAGATAAACTGAAAAACTACACCTTTATATATACACCTATACAATCATGTGATCATTTCATAATACAAATTTAAAGACACATCTCTCATAAAAACAATAAAAATAATGATGACATATAAAAACATAATAATAAAAAACAAACATATGAAACACATAAAAAACCTTGAACTTCATTAATATGACAAAAACATTATTATATATTTATATATGATACGGATAAAAAACAACTTATCATTTCTTTCTTAGGAGTCTATTTTGTAACACTGGTTTAATTGGAATATGGTCATTAAGACCATGACCATAATTCGCCCTTAACCTAACTATCCAGCAAGCTTCCAGCTCTTCAGTTCTATGTCTAATGTTACCTCGTCTCACATTCTCATAAGTAATAGCCAAAACTAAAAACTTAAATTCATGCCTTATGTTTGTATTAACAATATGTTTAGCTAATGCATTCGTTAGATTCTTTTTATTAATATTATAAAGATGTTCCCTGATTCTCTCCTTTAAACAAGGATCCGTTTTTCCTACATAATATTTATTGACTTACATTTTTTAGCAAAGGTAACTGCGTTTTGTTTGGTGTTATCGTTTTGGTTTACTCTGAAATATATATATATATATATATATATATATATATATATATATATATATATATATATATATATATATAGTCTCATAGTCTCCGCCACGCCCCCTTTGTTGCTACCTTTTTAATGTTTTTTTTTTTTAATCTTAGATTAAATTTCAACATTTGTTCTGACTTCATCATGACCACCGGCACAGGGAGGTAGACCATCCACAGTGCCTTAGATATTCAATCCCCCACAAGTGGCTGTGGAGATACTACCACCAGCAGCAGAGGCACCAAGCACTTCTGGGACACAACCTGAAAGTGTTGCCTCCACAACACCCGGGCTACCTGTAACACCTGTGTCATTTAGTTTTGCACCAGGGACTAGTGCACTCATTGGTAGTAGTGGCAGTGGAGGTGGCAATTATGTCACCTGACAAGAGATGACAGGGCTAGTAGAGGAGATAATGGAAGGGGGCCTTGGTTCCCACACTGGCTGCATGGAAAGAATCTTGCAAAAAATTGCCATTTACTAAATTACTGCCCAGTCTGGTGTTGCCCCAGGTGTGTGTGTGTTCGACAAGAAACAGTGGTGAAAGTACTTTTATGCCTGAAAAAACACTGAGTGTGAAAGTATTGTACTTGCACTAATAGATAATGCTTTATATTTTTTCAATCCTGCTTCCAGTACACTTTTTTTGAAAATTTCTCTTTATTTATTGGTTTGGTGCACTTTACGTGTTGGTGGCTCATTTCTATATTTGAGTTACACTGGTCACAGTTCTCAGGGTGGGGACTAGATTCCTCTGCTGGGTGAGGATGTGCTTATATAGTCCCATCACTAACCCTAGTCATAGTGCCCTCTCCATCTTTTGTCCATCACCATCCATGTCTGCCTAGTCTGTCCTGTATGTCTGTACCTGCTACCTCATCTACTTTACATATCTATCCCTGTTATTCATAAATGCCTCCCTCTATGTTCCTCTATCTCTTTAAAAAAGAATTAAAAAGGGCACTTGTACCAAAAAAGTACACCCCATTCACAACTTTCCACTTCACCAATATGTTTGAATATTACACACCTGATCTGGTGAAATTCGTCATACAATATTATTAAGTTGTCATCACACATCAGTTATGAGATGAATATTCAAACTTGCCAAGTTCTTTGTTGACATGGAATTTTGGCTTGTGATGAAGTGGATAACTATGGTCATCTCCCCCTCCCATCCTGTTCATTCCTCAATTGCTCCTCCAGTGCCCTAACCTCTGCTTGCTCCCTGTTTTTGCTGTTGTCTTATCAATCAACCCATTTAATGTTTTAACCTGGTCAGAAAAAACATCCAGACACCACACACACACACACACACACACACACACACACACACACACACACACACACACACACACACACACACATACACACACATGGCCAGAAATGGCTTATAAACAGAAATCTCAATTTCAATCATAAACAGAAATCTCAATTTCAATCCTTAGCATTTGCTTGGTAGTTGGCACTGAGCAGTAAAGCTAACGGCTAGTTCTCATCCTATGGCAAACTCAATAAAAATAATTCACGCGCTACTACTTTGCCATCGATCATGAAAAAAAAGCTTGGCAGGAGTGCACAACAGTAAGGGATTCTGACTGAATTAAAGTAACATCAGTGGCCTCTGTTACTTGTATATGCTTTATTGCTTTATTGTATAACTGATATGGGGAGTCCATTTCAATGCACTCAGTGCATTGCAGTACGTAACTGAGGTGGAATTCTTTCACATCTTTCTTCCCAATTTCACAGTGTGTTCCACTGGACTGTTACAAACACATCTGTCATCTGGTATTAATGAGTGCAATGGGAATATCATCTGCATGTATACCTCGTTATTATCTTGCACACTGTATATACCTAATAGCGAGTTCTCAATAATACACACATAAGCATAACACTTAGTGGCAATAATGCATATCACAGTGTTCTGTAAATTAATAGTTAGGAATCCATGGGTGCCACTATACAGTTTGACAGCTGTCACTATCAGCCAACATCTTCCTGTTTAATCCCTCTAGCAACTTTATGATTGCCATTTTGCACAAATTACTTCAGCTGTAAGTTCTTATACACATGAGATTCAAAGTCCCTGTGTGTCTTCACATGTGACAGCATTGTAATATCAGTTAGCCTATTATGAAATCCTCTCCAGTAATGTGCATGTAGCACCACTTTTACACACATATATCTCATTCCCTATAATGGCACTGCATATGAAGTAAGAAATGTAGCACTTAACAGACATGGACATAACACTTAAAGCAACAACAAATTACTCTCTCTACCTTTACCACTGTGCAATGCTTGGCATTGAGCAGCAACGTTAATGCTAATGCTCAGGCTCACTCCATCCTCCCCCTATTACTCTATATTTATAATTCCATAGCACCAACCCCATATTCCTCAAACCAGTACCACTCATTTCCTCCAGAAGAAAAACAATCACTAGAATTACTCCCAATACTAACACCCACTCTAGTTTACCACCAAAAGCTCTCTTTCAAATTGTCCGACTCCTCACCTCTATAACTATCATAGTACATCTCTACAACCAACCAAGTATACTCTTAACATTTTCCAATCCTAATTTACAGTAAAGATAAAACCCAAGTGAAATAAGATGCTCCTAACTCACCCCAGGATTTAATAAAATCTGTGTAGGCACAGTGTAGAGCCTACATGGAATGTTACAGTGTCCGTGTACACGGTTCCCTCTTGACCTTGAGCCATGCATATTAATGATGGCATGTTGCCGAGTGAGAGCCGAGGAACATGATTATTGAATAATTTCCCAGAGTGTGTAGTGATAACAGTATCTGCAGAGGAGTAAGAGACTCCTAGCACTGTCCTAGTGTTTTATTTTTATCGTTTTTTTTTTTTTTTTTTTTTTTTTAATAAAGAAACATGTTTACCCTGAATGGCATGAAGCACAGCAATGCTAAGAGATGCCCAGACAACTGCCAGACATCTAAAAATAGAAACCGGATGTATTTAACTATTTATTTAAATGTATGTTTAAGCATATATGAGCGTGTTTGTGCAATGCAGCATTGTGCTCAGTACTGCTTATAGCTAGCTCAGTGTTATATGTAAAGGTACACCTGATGTCCAAATATCCAAATGGCTTAATGAGTAGAGTTAGGGCTCTATGTGTAATAGGTCCAGGGTTTGAATACATGGAAGGCAAATTAGTATTTCATTTTAATATACAAATTTTGCAGACTAATTTAATATATAACTCTGCTGTGCTCTGCTAAGCTTTGTTGAGACCCGCTTAGACCTGCTAAACACTGCATAAACATGGTAATGGCTGTCAATATTTGTGCCCTGCTCAACTCTGCTTGGCTAGTTTGTGTGCTGCTAAGCTCTGCTAAGACTACAGTTCTGCGAGTTTTCATGCTTTGCAGCTCATCTGCCCTGGTCTGCATGGTGCTAAGCGACACAGTGATTTTTGAATGTTGCCCAATGACATGTAAGGGCAAGAAAACAGCCTATATTAAGCCTAATAGGTGGGAAAACAGCAGAATCTGTTGGGGTTCTGTCTCTGAAGGGTAATATAGCTGGTGCTGGTGAAGGTGCACTCTTTCCGGTGCAGCATTGGGGCTTTCTGGAGTTCAGGGTCATGGTTGTACTCCTAGTAAAAATCAATGAAGACTGGCTGCTGCAGGGAAGTTTCCAGAGCTCAAAGTGTAAGGTGGAGGCCTTGGACCAGCTACTGAGAGAACTCACCAGTGTGAATGTTATCCCCCACATAGGTGTGCAGTGTCGTCACCACCATGATGACCTGAAATGAAGAAAGGAAGAACTCTTGGACACCTGGGTCCCAAGAAGCTTGGGCAGGTAATGCCCCACAAGCATGTAACTAATTTTGCCTTTGTTTTGCCAATATCTAATCTGAATGTCTGCAAAACTGGTATGCATAATGGTGTGCTCCTCTCCCAACAGCTGCAGAAGAGAGGCTCGCAGTGTTGAGTCACATGCCGAGAACCTGGCCAGGTTGCACTGTGAGTGTGGTGAGTGCAGATGTATTTTGCTAAGTGTAATGATATAAGCAAGAAAGGGTAAAGCAATAACTGCATTAAAATATATACAATAAAGTCTGTAGTGCATTAAATGTGGAAAGACAACTGGTTAGAAAGAAGTGAATAATGCCAAGTGTTGTGCAATAAAAACATAAAACAATGACAGTAACTGCATTAAAGTATATACAATAAAGTATGTAGTGCATTAAATGTGGAATGAGAGCTGTTTTGAAAGAAAATAATATTGCCAACTGTTGTGCAATAAAAACATGAAACAATACCAGTAACTGCATTAAAGTATATACAATAAAGACTGTAGTGGAATAGATGTGGAATGCAAGCTGTATTGCAAGAAATAAAAACATGCCAACTGTTCTGCAATAAAACATGAATCAATACCAATAACACCAAGGAAAATTGTGTACATCAGGATTGCCTTGTTGTAACCATTGCAGTAGAGCTGTATGCATTCAGACTGTAAGGTAAGGTGCTAAAGTCAAGTATAACACTGTAATAGCTGTAGAATGTAAATCTAATGGCAGCCAATTGCATTGTCTAACACATATAGTACTATTTAAGGCTGTTTATAGGCCAATATTATTTACATAATGCTCTGTCATCCATAAACATCAGGTAAGCAAGGTATATGGTTGAGGTAGCCCACTTCATAATTTGATATTGCTTATTGGCTTCACAGATATTTCAACACACTAACAATAAAGTGTGTACTCCAGCATTGTTAGACTGATATATAGTGCACCCACTATCTATGTTATTCTTGTATTTCATGCATGTGTGCTCTACTGTCATTGCAGCCTAGTATGACACTGTAGTAGTACTGCCAGGTCATAGTTTGGTTCCAGGTAAGCTCTAGGCAAATATCAGTCAGTAAGTAATCAACAGTGACTCAGTAGCTGAGTTTGTTAAAGACTCTGCATATAGTACATTTTGCCCCACACAAACCAGTGTTCGAATCCAGTTCACAAATTCTATCTCCACAGGAACTACAGGTAAATGAGTGAGGTAGCCCATATTTTGAGTAGAGAACTGTGTGTTTAGATTTCTCAGAAGTTAAAATCATTAGCAAGATTGTGAAAAATTGTCAATGTGCAGTCAGAAATAATATGTGTAATCCTGGTATGGCTGTATGCCTGGAGTATCTGTTAAAAGTTGCTGCAGTCACAGTCACTGCTATTGGGTTCTATCCCCATGCCTGCCAAACAAGGCATGACTGCTTAGTGTCTAACATACTGTTATTCTCTCTCTCTCTCCACCCCTCATCTTAATTTATTTATTTATGTTATGCGGTGGTGGTGCTGCGGTAGCGTTGTCGCCTCACAGTTAGACGTTGCCCGTTCGATCTTCAGTTAGAGCGTCTTCTGTGTGGCGACATGCATGAATGGGCGTTCCTTTGTTGAAGGTTGTGCATTAGGCCCGGCAAGCCAGCACGTAAAACTCTATTGCCAATCATTAGCGGACCGGAGTTCCGCTGTGGCGAGCCCTAACCGGGAAAAACCGAAAGACACAAATAGTTGGTTATGGTTTACTATTAACATATGTTGTTACATTAACTGTTTATTGGGGCATATGTTATTATTGATATGTATTATACCAGATGCATATTAACATATCTTGTTAAATGACCTATTTTGTTGGCCTTATGCTGTAACTGTTACTGGCATACTGTTATACTGCCTGTTCTGTTATTTACTGTTGTGTTTCAGATAATTTGCATTGATATGTAATTGCATTATTTCCAATGTTCTGTCATGCTTTTATTACTAACAATGTTTTCCTAATAACTAACCTATACTTATTGCTGTACCTCCATTACCACAGCACGTTGGGGTAGGCCGGTTCCTAGTGATCCACCTACTTGCCTCAACTGGCCATGGCACCGGGCCATGATGCACAGGATTATTCACTGGAGCTATGAATACCACCTGCGCCAGATTGAGAACATGATGACCGACTTGGTGAGTCAGGCTCACCCTGGCGCCCAGCCTCCAGCACAGCCACCCTTGGGGCAGTGAAGGAGCAGTGTTGACTGTCCCATGGGTAGGGATGTGAGTCATGCTGCTGCCATCTGGAGGCACACATGACTTGGTTCAATAACACCCTCCCCATCCAAGGTGTTTACCCCCTCATATGTCATGCACTGCCCCTATTTGCTGTCTTGTCTGTTTTGTTTGTCTGCAAATGCATCCTCTCCTACCCAGCTTACCTCCCCTATGTTCCACTCTCACCTTAAAAAAAATGGACACCTGTCCCCCCCAAAAAAATATCACCCCAGACATAGCTCTCCATGTCATACACATGTCCACTGGACATCACCATTCTGGTCTAATTGGCTTGACAACACAATTATGTTGTCCTCACCCCTCTCTCTCCCTGGGGTTTGAGAGTTCAAATTAATTTACAAACTCTGTCAAAATGCATAGCGGTTGCTCTACAAGATATGGATAGCTACGGGGCTTTCCTATACCCTTCCTGCACATCCCTAATTGCCTTTCACTATGTTTTGCCCCCTGCTTTCCCCATTTCACCACTTTCCTATCACCCCATTTTCTTTTATTTATTTATTTATTTTTTTAGCACTGGTTTGTGCAGAGCTAAGCAAAGCTATGCTTAAATGAGTTTTAATGATTAAATGTATTTATCACATTGTCTGACACATGTACAAAATGAACATCTCTGCCAAGTTTCAAACCCAGGCCTCTCTCACATACAGCATTAACCTACCATGCCACACAGATCTGATATGAAATAGGTGTTTCCCACAAAACATACTGATTTCCACTTAGTCATTAGGCATGTAACACAAATAAAAATGAATGGGAAACATGGGAGTGGACCTTGGACTCTGGTGCAATAATACACCAGTAGACAGCCAAAGACATAATAATGGATGTAAGTGAGGGCTGTGAGAGCAGGTATATGTGTCCTTTTATCAGCAACTTGAGGAAAGACACCTACTAAGGCAGAAATGGTAAAGTACATGTACAACTGGGACCCTGGTGCACAAATTCAGCCATATAAAGCCATGCACATACCAATGGATGTAGAAGGGTTTCCTACAGCCTGTATATGTGCACATATATCTTGCAAATACACACACTTTTGCAGTGATTCAGTGCTGAAGTCTATTAAATGCATTGCCTGCAGTACATTTTGCCACACACAGTCCTGGGTTTAAATCCAGTTTTGTCTACAGTTCAGTTACATTATTGTGATGACAGCAAGTAATAACTGAGTCATGCAATCCTAATCTGCACAGGTTACTGCTAGTTAATGAACTGCTACTCACTTTTGCAAGTCAGAGGCCTGCAGGTAGGAACACACTACACATATCCATATAGACTAACTATGTTTCCTACTACTCTGTATTTACACCATTGTATGACAGATGTACCTTAATCACATGCCTCTGTTGGACAGTACAGGGTACCCTTACCCTGGCCCTGCTGTAATGATATGGCTGACACAGCTGCCACAATTACACATACAGCTTGCTGTCCTCAAAAGTGTCCACATTCCCCTCTATGTGCGCTAGACTGCAGCAGCAAATGCAATCTGTAGCATACACAGCTGTATGTAAATTTAGCTGCTACAGACCTACTATACCTCCAAACCCACTAGAACAAGGGATCTGGACAAAGCCAGATGTAATGAGGGGAGCTAAGGCCCACAGATATGGACATGTGTAATGGTCTGCCCCTACAAAGATAGGTTGATAAATTAACATCTATTGCATTAGCATGTATATTCTGATGGGTATGACGTCTGACACTCAAGTGTGCTTCTTTCCTTACTGACCTCAACCAACAATGTTTGCTGGTGAACTGCCAAATGACCACTATGTCATGGGACACTGACCACACACATATGATGCAAAACTGTGGACATACTCCATAAATCTATACAGTTGACAGTTATTGTACCTGCCCTCTGTGATGCCGTACTCTCCACACCTCAGTGATGTCCATCTTAACAACTTAAGAAAGGGGCACAGGTCTACTTGAAGGCCTTAAATATTGCACTGTGGTGGCATGTCGTTGGCCAATGATAGTGCAGTTCAGCTGTCTTGGCTGCAATTAGCAATTTTAAGCCACAGATTTGTGCAGAGGAAATTACCTGCTAATGAGCAGCCCCTTAAAAACGCAAGCAGCTACTTATGAGAAACAGCTCTGTATGAGATTTCACTCGAGAGTGGATTTCAAAAAGTATACCAGAAGCAAAGTGCAAAAAAGGAATATTGCACTCCAGCAGCTATGTAATAGATTTGCCCATAGAGCAGGATGTGGATGGGAGGATGGAAGTATGGGGAATAGAGTTTACAACAGTAGGCCTGTCTTAGATCTATGGTAATGATGTGTCAGTGATACTCTACTGTTCTACACCTATGGGCATGCCTTTCAACTGTCCCTAATTTTTAATCACATCTCAGCTCTGTTCCTGTCAATCCCTCCTACAGTGGTTGGCTGTTGTAGGAAAGCTAATGGTTTGCACAGAATACATAATAACAATGAGTAAAGGTGTACACTCCTGTAACGTCAAACAATGTACTATATTTCACCCCCCTCCATTCAGTTACTCTCTCACATACATATTTCTAACATTTTAAAAGTGCCCCTGAATCTCCCTGATGTACTCTGGCTAAGTCCATGTTTCTGTTGACATATGTCCATGTTTGGTTGACGGCTATGCCTAACATACCTGTCAACCTCTTACAGCATAAAATCAGGACAAAGACATAATTTATGGGGAGACAAAGGCCCAAATTCAGGACAGTGTTTAAATATTCATCCGAGATCCACAAGTTTGTGTGAAAATGACTAAAACTATGACACAAACATCCTGACATTCTGCAAACGTCTGTATACTTGAGAGGCATGATGCCTACACGGGACATATACTACAGCAGATTTGCATTGTTTTCTGTCATTGTAGCACACTGGTGTTGCCGGACTGTCCCCATACAGTTGTAATAGCACACTGTTGATTGTCTGCCTGTGGCCATATGACATATTAGTGGGACTTTCCCAATAGGGGACACACCACAGTAGACTGCAGTGCCAGGTGTTGGAACATACAGCAGAATCTGTCATGGCACACTGGGAAATACCCCAGTATTGCAACTAACTTGAAGGTATCCACACAAGTAGAGTATTGCCAGACTGTGGGATATGACAAGTGAGGAAGCAGTGGATAGTGCAGGCTATTATGGGTGTGCTGGATCTTGTACATAGTAGTTGTCCACATATCTGGTCCTGTAATGTGCTCACCTTTTGTTGTCTTTCAGGAACCATGTGCTGCCAAAGACATGCCCACAGAGGTGGAGAATGACATGATAGTGGATGGATTGAGGCAACAATATCACTTCTTGTTGTCCAGGGGGAGGCATAATCAGGAACATCGGGCAGCACTGTGGGCAGACCTTGTTCGGGATGTAAATCAGATTGGACAATAGGACAGGACCTATGAGCAGGTCCAACATTGGGCCACAGACATGTTGAATGCTGCATGATGAAGGGAAGTTGATGTTGCCAGGGATCATGCCATCACCGGTGGAGGGCCTGTGACAGAACATCCACTCACAGCCACAGAGGAATTCCTGGAAAACCTAGGAACACACAACAGCTCCTAAGCATCCATCACAACATACATCATGGAGGTGGGTGCCACAGTATCCACAGCAGAGGAGTGTCAAGGTAAGTGTACCGTATACACCCGTATAATACTGTATCAGTTATTGTGGCAGGCTGTACATACCTGTACATGGGTATTAAGTCTATCTGCATTGGGGGATGAGTCAGGGTTTGTGCACAGTTGTGCGCACATACGCAGAATGTCAGCAATACAGCCAGTATCACAGTAGCTACTGTACACATGGATATATGCACATATTACCTTGTATTGCTGCAACATTTGGTGGTGCTGACAATACCTCTCTCTCACCTTTTTATAGGTCTGTCAGGAATGGCCCAAGTCCATGGTCCTGTACCTGGTAAATGTGATACAGTTTTTTACAGATCATATATACCCTATGGACGTTAAGGGCTGCCATATTGCCCTACGCACAAATGTTGTGTTTAGCCAGAGTAGAATATTCTTATGTTCCATTCTGGAACAGATAACCACAGTTCATAGATTGGTTAGTCAAAGGTGTGTACTTGAACAACCATCGACACTTCTGTACTTATAGTTATGAGTGACTGCACAGCCTGGTATACATGAACAAATTACTCCAAACTGCCTGTTCAAACACAGCAGTGAGATGCTACATACCTGAGGCAGTGACAGTAGTACTGGCATATCATTCACAAGATAGGTGTACTGGATTTTATGTGTAGGTCTGTCACGTATAGTATCATATTTCATACTTTGCAGGTTCTACAGGCAACTTTAACTGGATGTGGCTGATGAGCATGTTATAAAGTACTTGACTTATCTGTGTATGTTGGTATGAGGTTGTCTGCTGTGCATGGGAGTGGAGATGAGAAGATGTGTGAATGGTAATACAGTTGTGGATCCTCATTTTTATGAGTCTGTGTGGATTACCATACATAAAGGTGCAAGTAGTAGTGTACTGCTTTTGTCTTAGTTTTCACAGGTGACTGAGGGGGGTTGGGGTCTGTCTCTCTCACAAACTGATGTCAGTGTCTTATCGGACTTTGATGATGATGGTGGCCATAGTGAGGCACAGGTGGGATTGTTGGGGGCTGAATCTGTCCCAGAGGTTGACATCCCCCTTCTGCCCCCATTGTCACTGCCCACAGACAGTATGCCTAGACAAACCCAGTCCCCAGAGGCCACAGATATTAGACAGTCAGAAGGTGGTGACATTGAACAGGAAAGTGTGGCAACTATGGCATCAGTGAGTGCAGACACTAGCTATAGCCAGGGAGCTGGTGAGGTCCCACACAGGCAGATTGACAGGGGTGCTCGTGTGAGGACTACTATCCATCCACCACCTGTCAAAGGTGTCACATCACGTGTCACTTGGCGCATGTTTCAGGCAGTCATGGAGGCACAAGCATGCTCTGAATGTACCATCAGATGGATACTTAGGGTTATGGATGCAGCACAGTCTGACATCTGTGACTGCCTCCACCACATTGGGGACACTCTGGAATGGTTCAGTGATGCAGTGGACAGACAGTGGGCTGAGAGAGTGTCTGTCTTGGACTGCACATTGTCTGTGGTGGAAGATCGGGTTAGAGTTGGACACTGGACACATGGATGTAGGGCAGCAACACCATCTGCTGAGAATCCATGTGGACATGCAGAGCCATGCTTCTGTAGTGACAGTACCTCCAGTGCTACAGAGGGAAGTGTACTATCCACACAATGATGTGGCAGGCCATGGGCATATGGTCCTGGGTGGTCCCATGGGGGACGCAGCCCCAGCATTTTGCAGTCACTGTCAGGTACTAGCACCACATCTAACTTTGGGCATGGTGGTGCCAGTGCTACACCTGGCAGAGCTAGTTCCTGTTTGCATGTCTGGAGATGGTGAACTGTCCACTCTACCATGTACAGTCAGTCCAAAGCTGTCCAACATACACGTGTAGGGCTAGCACTGGGTTTGACTGAGTTCACGCACACACTCAAACACCACTGTCACATGCAGGTCACCTACCGATACACACAGCACCTTTCCAAGGCCCATCTAACCTGCACCCCTCCTAACTCACACACATGCTGTCAACTGTTTGGCACAGCCTAGGCCACTGGCACCCCCACACCACACCCTGTGCATGGGATGATAACTGTACCACATCCCTGCCATCCATGCCACTGATACAGGGCAATGCTACTATGTGCCTGATGCACAGGGTGTCTATATCACTTGACATGTACTCATGCAGTGCAATATTGTTTTGCCATGCCACTTGTTGCGGGCCACTATGGGTACTGTATGCTGGCATGTGTCATGACTGCACATCACACTTTGTGTATCTTTGTTGCATGATGTTGGACTGCCGGTAGTGTTACAGAATGACAGCTGTGTCATGGACCTGTGTATGCTTTTGTGCTTTTGTTCCAGGAGTCTGCAGGGATACACTATGGACACATGGTAGTAATACAATGGCACATAATGTCATGGCAACACAGCAGAAATATGACATCAACAAGGTATGGCAATATGTGTGCATGGCACCCTAGATGCATATGTGTAGAACTGTCAAGGACAATGGGGCAGTCAGCGTATTCATGCATTCATAGTTTGTGATAAGGTCTGCTGCACTAGCTACATGTCACTTGGGTTATCTGAACATACAAATCTAAAAGGTGTGGTGATGGAGTTAACACATCTACAAATATCCTGTGTCTGAAACAAATAGGCAGCAGACATAGGTTATGATTAATGTATAGGATAGCAATTTAGGGCCAGCAGCTAGTCACAGGGCCAAAAAGTGTATAACCATTGCACAGGGATAGCCCATAAGGTCATGTCTGTAGTGCTCACAGGGATATATTTATACACACAAAGACATATAGAATTGGCTGATAGGAGATGAGAACCCTTATCTATCTGCAAGTACACACCACAGCTCGCAGTACTTACTGCATGTGGCACAGAGTTTATCAATTACAAGATTGTCATCCACTGCTCTTGAGGTGGATGACATCAGCAGGCCTTGTAGAGAAGGGCAATATAGAGACCAGCAGCTAGTCACAGGGCCCTAAAATGTATAACCATTGCACAGTGATAGCCTATAGGTACTTTTCCATAGTGCTGCATGGGGATATATTTACAGACACTCAGAGTTGGCTGATGTGAGATTAGAACCTCTACCTAACTAAAATTACACACTACAGCTTGCAGTACTTATCATATGTGCCACAGAGTTTATCAGTTATAAGATTGTCAGCCAGTGATCTTGTGGAGGATGACATCAGCAGGCCTTGTAGAAGAAGGCAATATAGAAGCCAGCTAGTCACAGGGTCATAAAATGCATAACCATTGCACAGATATAGCCCATACAGGATTGTCTGTAGTACTGCATGGGGATATATTTACACACACCCACACACACCCACACACACACACACACACACACACAGACACACACACACACACACACACACACACACACACACACACACACACACACACACACACACACAGTGGTGGCTAATGTGAGATTAGAACCCATACTTATCTAAAATTACATACTGTAGCTCGCAGCACTTATCGCATGCACCACGGTTATATCTGTTGTGTATGTAATTGGAGGCACAGTACTTGTACAGTACGCAAAGTAGCTTTGTGTTAGACAGCATGTGTGGCCTGCAGAGTGATATTGCTTGGCACTGTTATTGTGTCTAGTGTCCTAGGAGTGGTGTACCTGTCACTATCCTTGCTATGTGTGTACATTTAGTAGTATGGCCATATGTGGCCAGCTGCAGTTAGATAGGCAAGCATGTGGCCAAGAAAAATGTGGCCTGTCCAAGGCATTCGTTGAACCATTGTACAGTACAACACCTGCTCACCTGTGTCTGTCTACAAGGCAACATTACTCAGGCACAGAGGTCTGTGGGTGAGTGGATTATGTACTTTTGCGGTCTTGGTTTGGTTCCTTTGGACAACTATTTTGATGTGTGAGTGCAGACAACCTCAGCATTCCAAGGATATGTGGCGAAATCCATACATCCCCACAGTTTTATATATATATATATATATATATATATATATATATATATATATATATATATATATATGGTTTCACTTCATTATCTCAAAATGCTGAAATCTCGAATTTCAGCATTTTGTGACCATAAAGCCGAAACCGTACAAAACCGAAACTTCACATACCCGAAACCATAAACCCGAAGACACAGCATACTCCACACCACACACAAACCACAACACCCACACCACAAAACAAATACACACAAAAAAAACTCCAAACACGCAAATACCTACTCTACACAAAAGCAGGGGGGCAAGCCCCCCTGCACCGCCCACCTCCCCACTTATATATACTAACTCCGAGATCGCACAAGCAGTAACAGACAGAACACTCACACCCAGACATTCACACACACACACACACACACACACACACACACACACACACACACACAAACACCGACACATCCAACAATTACACACTCATATGTTAACCTACCTACCCTAACCCACACATACAACTTAAAAACAATCTAACACACACTCAAACTCCCACCCAAAACCCTTAAAAAACAGTCACTTACCTTACACTCCATGCAAATCCATACACCACATCAAACTGCATCCAACATAAACACTGTAATCATGTAACGTAGAGCCATAACCACGAATTTGAGATATTCAAATTTGTGATCATGCACTTTCCACTTTTTGAAATTCGGCTTTATAGTCACAAAATGCTGAAATTCAAGATTTCAGTATTTCGAGATTTTTATATATATATATATATATATATATATATATATATATATGTATAGATAGATAGATAGATAGATTCACTTTAGAACATTGAAAGCCCATGATATTAAAATTCAAAGCATTGAGACCAAAATCTTGAAAATTCAAAACGCTGAAAATTCAAAACATTGAATCCCATAACACTGAAAACACATAGGGAATCAGCATGTACTATATTCCAGCACAACTAGATACAGAAACTAATGAAAAATGAACCATATTAGACTTCTTGAACTATAAGCCCCCCTGCACCCCTCATGGTGGGAGACTGCACCCCTCATGCCCCCCTGCTACTTAAATATATCAACTCCGAGATCCCACTATACTACACTAAGATGTGTTATGTGTAGTATAGCAAGTAAGAAGGGAACATGACTGAAGTTACCTATGAGACTCCGGTAAGTATTGGAGAGATATATAGTAATGTGTAATGCTTTAACAGTGAAGTAAAGTTTCTAAGAGAAGGTTGAGGATAGTTTTTTTACAATTTAAACAGTTGGTCATGAAGCGCGGAATTGTACAATTTCTGTTTTGTTCTGCGTAGTGTGATCTTGGAGTTGATATATTTAAGTAGCAGGGGTTGTGGGGGATGCGGCCTCCCACATAGGGGTGCAGGGGGACTTGCCCCCTGCTTATAGTTGGAGAAGTATAATATGGTTTGTTTATTATTTGTTTCTGTATGTAGTTGTGTTGGCATATATTAAATGTTGGTTTTCTATGTATTTTCAATGTTATGGGATTCAATGTTTTGAGATTTCAGTGTTGTGAATTTTCAAGATTTTGGTCTCATTGTTTTGAATTTCAGATTTTATGGGCTTTTAATGTCTTAAAGTGAATATATATATATAAATATATATATATATATATATATATATATATATATATATATACATATGCACATATATATATATATGTAGATATATAAATATATATATATATATATATATATATATTTATATATATATATATATATATATATATATATATTTATATATATATATATATATATATATATATATATATATATATATATATATATATATATATATATATATAGATATAGATATAAATGTGTATAAAGGGATGTCTATATAAATGTTGCTGTGTGTGTACATTATGTATTTTATACTTCAACTGTAATATGCATTATTTATATTTATATTGTGGAGCTTTTCTCCCCGGTCCTCTACTGAAAACTTTCTCAATCAACAAATGTCAAATAAATAATAAATAAAATAAATAGATATGACTTCTGTAGATATATGTTGAGATTCTATGTATCATTGTAAAATATATAGCTCTCTCTCTCTCTCTCTATATATATATATATATATATATATATATACACACACATATATATATATATATATATATATATATATATATATTTATATACATATATATAAATATTGGTATTATATTTATATGGGGTACATACTGCCAGATACACTACACATATGGGAGGGAGATAGGGTTGGAAGATATGTAGAGGTAGCTGTCTATATGTACCGGCATATTTCCACATAGCAGTTCTTTGTGAGGAAGAGGCAACAGAATTGCACTCAAATTAGCTAAGTGTAGGAGCATGCCAGTGGGACAGTCAGTACTTACAAGGTGACTCCAGGCCAGAGCTACCTGCACACCAGGCTGGGATTTTGTGTGTTACAGACATTGGCAGGTGCACCTGTTTCTGCAGTACAGCATTTCCCTGACATTACCCATGACATTCCTCAGCTGTGTGCTGTAATTAATATGTGACTGGGGTACATGATATAACACGTCATACAGGATCACAGTCTGCATACTTCTCACCATACCTCTCAATGTCTTACAGCAAGTAATCTGGACAAGGCCATTAATAAAAGTGGGACAAAGGCCCAAACATATGGACAATTTGTTAATATTGCACTTACACACATAGAAAGGTGATAGAATAACAGGTTTAGCTTTAGCATGAATTTTCTGAAGGGTATGAAGTCTGAAACTCAAATGCCTTTCATTATTTTCTAACCTCAGTCTTTAATGATTTGGCACTAATTTGCCAGACAACCACAGGTTTATTAAAAACGGACCAAAAATATTAGGCGAAAATCTGGATATTGTGCAAATATCTGTACAGGTGAGAGGTATGCCTCTCACTGTACATTTTTTTCATAATATCTAGCATTTCACCCCATATATCTGGCCTGTTCCTCATAAATTTGTGGTGTTCCAGTAAAATGCTGTATAAGGCAGTCAGTGAATAGTACTAACTACAGACAAATGTTTTTGTGTTGGACTTTATATCCTTCAGATATGCTGTACTTATGCAACCCGCTTTTGTCCTAGCCACTTTCTAGGTGAATCAGAGCATCTGAATGTCTGTCTTTAGTTTTGTCCCTTTGTCCCCCCAGTCTCTCTGGCTTTGTCCAGCTTTCATGCAGTAACAGATTGAGGGGTATGACAGTCTGTGAGGACACCTCCATGTGACTACCTCACATGCAAAATATATGGATACTGCCAGATTCAAACCATTATCATCATCACCCATACTAGTGTCCCTAGCCTATGGAGCCAAACAGACTGCTAGGCAGGGATGCATCATTCATCACACAATGAACAGCATACAGACATACCTTATCACCCCTGCATTATGTGAGACATAGAACGTGTGTCAAGGTTCTATGTCACATCCCTGGAATGGGTTGGTCTGCTGATTTATCATTGCAGATTTACTGTTACAGCAGTTGTATGGGTACACTAATGTGTTGGTGGTGTGGGATGACCAGCGCATCCTCTGCTGGTATAGACAGTCGTGGGACTGTCATGTAACCCCACTGTTTGCCATCTCCCTTGAATAATGTAGTGAACTTTTCACCCATGTGGCCTAGTGCATATTATGGAGCATATACTACTGGGCCGTGTACCTGTTGTCCCAAGTGGCTGTTAGATCTTCCCAAGTAGCCTGGTAGCCCACTATATTCCCTTGCATACATATGGCAGGTCCATGCATATGCTACCATATCCTAGTACCCCTTACAAGTGGTGAATAGGTGCGTGACTTACCTTGCAAATGCAGAAGTTGATGGACCTGTAGGTCAGAGCTGACTCTGTGTGATGGATGCAGTCCAAAGCCAATGCATGGTTAGGTACAGGTTGTATGGTCTGGCAGCATTTGATACTGTCTCACACCAGCAACTGCTTATTTGATTCTCCTCAGCAGAACTTTCACAGTACTCCTTGTCATGGTTTCTTAGTTACCAATCTGTAAGGCAACAAGCTGTTAAACGGCAACAAACCTACTCAGCCTTTCAGCGAGTTACTACAGGTGCCCCTCAGGGTTCTATCCTGGGTCTTCTCCTATTTAATATATTTATTAATAACCTCCACACCTCCACTCATTGTGCTAGTTTAGTTCAGTATACAGATGACTCAGCATTAATATATGTTGCCTCAACAATAAATAAACTCCAAGACATTACCCAATAATCTTTATCCTCTGTAGAAACCTGGCTCAAAGAATCAAACAGCAGCAACTAAACTAAAAAACTTCTCCAGAACAGATAGTAACTTCTTACAGGATAGTATAAATAGCTTCACTGCACATCTCCCCTCAGATGGAACTGGCAACTATGATGAGTTCTGCACAAATGCTTTATAAAAACACCTTTATAACTGCATTGATTCGACCATACCTAATAAGACCAAAACAAGCTCCTCAAGGAAGAGCAAACCTGCCTAGTGGACAACTGCCTTTAACATGCTTTACAAGAAGAGGAAGAAACTGCTGTCTATGCTGCCTTGCATATTGGGCAATCTTTGACCCTGCTTTATTGGAAATGCTGCATATCTGTAAGTCAAATGGTACACAGGTTATTCACTCTAAAGGCCTTAACCTGGTATGTGACATTAATAGAACTTGCTGGAGGGACAGATTTGTCTCCCAGAGGTTACCACACCTTTGGAACAGACTCCTGTTTCATGTTAAGCAGAGCACCTCATTGGCCCTCTTCAAATGCAATCTGGATGATTGGATGGGTAATGGCAAATTCACCCTGGAGGTTCCACCTGTGTCCATCTTGGACAGGGGCGATAGGTGCTGATCGTGGAAATAAGGGTAACACTTAGCTAGGCCTGAAAAGGTCCTAGGGTCATCAGTCTAGTAACCTCCTATGATCTTATGATCCTATAAACCTCCTACTCAACCTCAAGAAAACTAAGTTAATGCTTTTTACCTCAAAAAGTTGCCACAATCAAAAGCAATCTTTTACCATAAAGTCAGCAAATAATACTGTCATTGAAACTGCAACTAACAGTAAACCTTTAGCCATTATAATAGATGCCAATCTCAAATATGACCAGCATATACTGCACACCATTTAATCTACAAACCAGAAACTAGGGTCCCTTTATAGGATCAATGTATTCCTTACAGAAATTGCAAAAGAAAACTGTAGCACCCTCCTTTTTATTGCTAATTCTCTTATATGTGAATGACAAAAATGCCTAGAATACTGGAGAAACTGTAAGACTTACTAGATTTATTCAGAATGTGTTTTTCATTACAAATCTCAGTAAAATAAAGTATCCAAGACCATAAAAGTTTCAGTTTGAAGTCAGTAAAAAGTCACAACCAAAAGCCAGTAGCAAAATCCAAATTCCAAAAGCTAGTAAATTACAATCCACAGGTAAGCACTTTCACACTGAAACCCATACACCTGCTCGCAATATATATATATATATATATATATATATATATATATATATATATATATATATACATATATATATATATATATATATATATACTCTGAGAGAATACATACCATTCATCATAATGTCAGTCTATGGAAAAATAAAGAAAGCTAGTACATGTGATAAAAAATCAGATTATCCCACATACTAACTTTTATATCCATTGTGGGATCACAGGAGAGTAGGGTTGGTGAATTTGCCCTTTCCTAGCTGTACTGAAATTTTGGAGTTACTATATATAATTAGAAGGGAGTGTGGGGCCCCCAGCAAAAAAAAAAAAAAAAAAAAAAAAAACTTTCAATAGGCTGCTGTTCTACCAGCAGAGTTTGATGAGCTGACATTTTCTTCGATCAGTTGATAATGGTTGTTTCATCTTCGATGTGTGGATACAAATCCATTCTCAGATACAAAGACCTTGGAGTTAATTGAGTAAAGTATGGACACCATAGTGGTTTAGTGGTAACATCTCTTTGTCATAGCTCTCAAAGTACAGGGTTAAGTCTTGACTTCTGCTCACTGTCTGTGTGGGGTTTTGTATGTTCTCCCTGTGAACATCTATATTTCATCAGGATACTCTGGTTGCTACTCACATCCCAAAAACATGTGAGTTAATTTAATACAATCATATATTCATATCTATACTTTTATTTTCCCTTGTAATTGTGGTCTTAGTTATGTCTGAAAAAGGTCTTAGAAGGATCAGTTCACTTACGTAATTAACAAATAAATTAATTAAATTAAGTAGTGGTGGTAAAAGGGATTCAGTCCCACAGATAGGGAACTGGTGAAACTTATAATTCATATAAAAATATATTTACTTGTTTCCATCCTGACATTTTTGGAGGGATGGTCATTCAAGCTGTAGGCAGCAAAGTTCTTTAAGAGGAAATGTCCTACATGGTAGAAAAAAAACACTTTTGGTTATGAAATATTCTTTTCATCAACTATAGAAACTCTGTGCTCCAAAATGTATCATGAATGCTTAGTATTTTTATAGAATGCTCTAAAGTATGATGATGTTTTTACAGATGAGCTCACTATAAAGAAGGTAAGGTATGTCAAAGATGACACATATAAAAACAAAATAAACATGAAGCCACAAGCAAAAAAAAAAAATATACAAGGGGAAACATATGCAGCGTAATTTATACCATAATTAATTATCACAATGGAATTCATCTTTAATAACAAATAAAATAAATGCATGCTCCATACAATTCCTGAAAATGAACATTTATTTTATGATGCTCTGTAAATTCTTTGCATGTGTAGTTTCATTGTGAAATATTATATCCAACAGCAGCAGGTGTAACAATTTATCAAGCTCAGTATGTCATATATCCTTTCATAACTATTGCCAAATATTTTCCAGTACAGTTAGACTCCAAGAATAAATCATCAGCCATATCTTTAGCATGGTAAGCAAAGACCTACCGCAGTTATGGTTCCATGACACATTTGCTAAGTATTAATTTTAATACCATATCATGCAGTTTGAAGAATGTGTTTACACACAGCTCCATTTGCAAACATTCCATAAACTGTAAAAAACACTTCTATCACAAATGTTTATAGTTGGATTATCATAAAAGCTTGCTTTTTCTTCATTTAGCATTGGTATAAGCAGTACATTAGCATTTCCTGATGATCATAGGTATCTTTCTTCACCTTTTTCTCCAGGCAAATTAAGCTTAAAGGCATTCTCACAAGAAACAGACTAAACTAATATATCTCCTGCCACAAGCACAAGTAACTGGCAAGTATTATTTTTCCTTAACCAGAAGTTTCTAAGTTGATCTATCCCTAGAGTCATGTCACTAGAGGGCCCTGAGACAATGATTTTTCTGCCTTTATTGCTTTCTCAGCCAACCTATGAAAGACATCATGTGCATATTTAATATGCGTCACCTAAACACAATATACACACAAAGTACCATATTCAGCAAGCTTATCTCCTTCTTGGGACTTTTTACACATCTTTCATGTAGTGTGTTTAAGGCCCAGTTTTGCTTTTACAATGAAATTTGTTAGAAATATTGGGAAAATGAATCACAGGGTAGCTTGTCACTTTCTTTACAAATAAAATGATGGCAAATAATATGAAGTAAGCCTCTGTGACCAGTTTTTACACTTAGTTGGTTGCTTCATGCTATGACTAACAATCCATCACATCTGTAAAATTGCATATGCAAATCAACACGGAAAGGGAAAGAAACATCTGTGACGTGTGGTGGGTGGGTCAGTAATGTTATGTGAATCAAAGCACTCTATTCAGCATAAAAAAAAAAGTTTAGTTAGAGGAGCATGGAAGAGGAACAGGACATACGAGATGATCCCGAACACCTTACACTACATACTGGTGATATCCATTCTGCTGCAATCTGAAAACAGGCTCTTTTAAGCTTTTTCATCTTTGTAATCAAAATTAAAATGTTAACAACACGCAGTGCAAGACTCATATATTACTCTGATAAACAAATGTAAATTATTTTAACTTGGGAGAATTTAGTCTGTGGAATATTGTAATACATAGAGCAGCTTTACGTTTTAGAAAAAAAATCTGCTGTATTTTTTTCCATACTTTGAATAATATTTGTTCTTATAATCAGATTAGGTACAATGAAAAAGAGATCAGCCAAATACAAATCCTTTTACAACCACTTTATTTGCTGCATTAATGATTTAGGCAGAAATGTTGCAAGCTTGTGTTTATTCGATGTGGGAAGTAAACATAAATGGAATGCATTTCTGATCCACCCTCTACAGACTTTGTCACAAGTTTCCAGAATTTCCATGCAGTTCTAATTATGAGCTTACCAAAGAATTTAGCTTGATTGGCAGCTGTTGCCTTACAGTTGCCGAGCTAGACAATAAGACCTGGTGACATTTCCCATGGCTTATAAAAACTAACGTAAACTGTGGTGACTTTTAACTTTGCTTCCTACTTGTGTGTGCAGAGCCTCGGCAGGAATGACTGAAGGCATTATTGCGCTGTCAGTTTGGTTGAAGTGAGCGCCAGATGTTAATGCCATTCCAGAAGACCACACCCTACAGAACTGCCGCTCTTTCTTTGATGGGGTAAGATAAACGCAGTGGTGTTCAGTTGCTAGAGCTCTTAACCACAAGTTTCCACATTCCTATCACACCACAGCCACTGGATGACTCACTGGGTGGCCTTAAAGTGGAACTGGAAATTATACCATCATAGAATTATTCCAGTTTAGAAGCTTTTTGAATTTCTCATTATGACATCCTTTTATTTCAAAGATCTGATCTAATACCCAAAGCTATTTTTACTCCTTAAAGGCAGTCATATGTGTCATCTGAATACATTTAGTAGTAGAGGAACTTTGAATATTCCTTCAGTTTTTGGAAGACTGCTTTATAATAGTATATGTGGTAGGCAAGGGAACACTTTGGTTAACAATGCACATCTCTGGCCAGTTTTTACACCTGCCTCTTCAGTACTTAGTGGCCATCACTTTATTCCTTAACACACAGGCCAGCAGTCAGTGCCTGCCAAATCACCTGCCTGGACAACCACTAACAACAACACTATAATGCTGACTGGTTAAGAGACAGCTGGACTAAGCAAGACTGATACATTTTTTAGGAAACTACTAATCCCTTTATTCAGGAACATGTAACAATTTGCAAAGTGCAAATAAAGAAATCAGCTGAAAGGAAAATTATTCTGCTGACTATTATAATCTGTATCATTCATTTTTATATTTGAGTATATTTCTTCTCCACTATAATTCATAGTTTCTTCCGAGTCTTATAAATTTCATGCAATTTAGTCTAGCTGTCAGACTAATAAAAATTATAAAAAATAGAATGAAATGCAATTGGCAATTGTACTATCTGAGAACGACTGGATTAGAATTCATTTATTTTAACCTTATTTACCATGTTAGTAGTGTCTAACAACAGTTTGAATGAGTAAGTTGTTATTACTGGATTTACAGGTGCAACTAATTACTATAAATCCTAACAATTGTACTTCAAATGGATGTTCACTTATAGTTGTCCTACAGTCTTCCCTCATATTGTAAACATCACATGCAACTAAGTATCTGATTTATGAGTGATGATGCCCAATATATCTAACATGCACTTAAAAACTGAGAAAATGCATGCAATAATGCCACAAGTGACATAAGTGAATCATGTACCACAATCTTATTTGGGGAATAGTGGCCCATAAGGCCATTGTGATGTACAAAAGCATGCTACATATGGCATACTAAACAATGGACTATGCACCATTTTATCTTCTAGAGCACATACATATGGCACTGGGGACTACAGGGGCTAACCACTGCAACATGGAATCAATACAGCAATTTTTAAGAAGGCCTCCATAATGTACCTGTTGCACAGGCATACATTAATACATAGTTTTTATTTTTATTTAACATTTATTAACCAGGAAAGTCCGACTTGGAATGAAGCCAATTTTCAGTGGAGGCCTGGGAAGAAACACTCCAGATGCATGTCTTTCTAATGTAGGAGGAAACCAGAGCACCTGGAGGAAACCCACACGAATGCAGGGGGGACATGCAGACTCCACACAGAAAGCACACCAGCCGAGAATCGAACCGGAAAACCTCTTGCTGTGAGGTGACAATGCTACCGCTGCACCACTGCACCATGAAGCCGTAGCATATGGTCAACAACACATGACTGTGATATGTTTAATGAGAGAATAAAGGCATGGAATTATGTAAACACATTTTGCAAGATTTGTAGAAATGTGTAGCAAACATATTTTCAACACCAAATGGAAAACTATTTATAGTCATGTATGTGCAAAAATGTAATAAAAAGAAAGGTCTGGTCTGCCCATGTAAATTTAATACAGATCATGTTTCACCACACTTCTGAGTTACAGTGGAATGGTGTGGAGCACTAGAAAGTACTACATAGGTCTGCACACTATCTCTTTTTTGATGATGTTTCTAAGGGTCTCTTTTTGGGCTGCATATTTGGAACAATGGAGCCTGATATGGACATCACGCACTTCTTGGAGGTTGGCAGTGGCTTGCTAAGACTATCTGCCACCACTAGCATCTACAAAATGATGGTACTAATTCAGTAGTGCAGCCTGGTCCACATTTATAGTCAACAGAATATTGTGCTTCCATCATAGGACACAAAACCCATCCACTGTATGACGTTGATAATGCCCCAAGATATCAAGTCTTCAGTCATTGCTCATGCAACTTTCCTAAGATCCACGTTGTATTTGCATACCTCAAAAGAGATTGTCCAACTAGCTCAGCCATCACAGAACTGACAATATCACCTAGATGACAGACAGCAATGCTTCTGCTGAATTCTCCATCCCTGATGCATCCCTTCATGATACATGCCCACTGAAAAACACAGTTAAGTATGTACATGCACCCCATACATACACCTCCTACTTATGCATTTCATCTGATGGTCTGTCCTCTGTGGAATCAATGATGCAGCTCTACAGGGATAACATTACCAATAGTCCTACAGGCCTACATCCCCAAGGCATACATGGCATACTGTACCCTTCATATATACATATAATTTTGTATTTGATTATCATGGTAATGCACTGATCATATCTGACCATTGCAGTCATAGCCTGGGTGAAAGTAAAACCACTGACATAACAGCAAAATCAGTCAATAATTAGTATATATTTTACATATACATAGATTGACAAACCTGATAGGAGAGATTTTATTGCATATGCTGTAGCATAGACTAGACTCAGGCCTGCTGAATCTAACTTTGTCTGTATAACTTGAACACTAATCCAGGCCATCTTTTTTGGAGAAGGTTCCCCTGCACCCTAGTGGCAGGAGTGTGTGGTTAGAACTTGTCAGATTGAAGACTGCTGGAACAGTGCTCAGTTTTGAGTTTTTTTACTGGTTAATTGGGTCATTTGTTTAAATCAGTTTGCTCGTTTTCTATTGTTATTGTTAGAAAAATATGTATTAATGTGTGTATTAGCAATATGTTTAGTGCTTTTAGAGCTTGGGAAGGGTTAACACATTTATTCTATTTCATACTGCATAAATCTGCGGTTGCTTTCTGACCTTGTATTGTTAGCTAAAATCTTGCTTGTGCCTTGGAAATTTACTGAGAAGCAGGTGATTTCTACTTGCATTAGTAAAATATTGAATAGAACAATACTACTTGTATGAAACTTAGACAAGAAGTTCCGCTGGGTCATGAGAAAATACACAGCTGTGGAGGTTACAGATAATTAATACAAAGCCTGCTTGAAAATATGAACTGCAATCAGTATTTACTTGTATCTGTGTTAGAAGAGTACCTTGAAATGTAACACTGCACAATAGATGCTTGTAAACAGATTAATAGTCACCAAGGCCAGGTTGTTTATCTGAAAAGTTTCTCACAAATCTAGTCATGTCAGCAGAAAATCTGAAGTAACATCTGCTGTAGAACAATGCTAAAAGTTGTGTTTGATTACATCAGCTTAGAAGGCCATGTCTTGTAAAACAGTATAAGAATGAAGATATTTCCTGTTAGTAGTTAGACAAATCCTTGTATTTGCATGCTTTTGTCTCCTTGCTGCAAGTAAATTAAAGTGCCTTAACTGAACCTTATGTGTATTGGTCTTTGAAGTTTTTTCCTTTGACAGATTGGTCCTTCGGACCGGAAACCTTCACTTCGCCTCGGATCAGACAGGCCAGGTGGCTTGAAACCGTATGGGGAAGAAACCACATCAGTTCTTCTTATTTGAAAAGTCCTCTGACTGAATTGTCGTACAAAAGAGGCCAGCCACTTTCTGATCTGCGACTGAAGGACGGGTTTACTTGAACCAGGTGATCAATCACGAAGGCTCAGGTAAGGTGAATCTACCTTCTTTTTCTGTTTTAGATCAGGGACTAGATTTGTATTTGTTCTGTTAGAGGCTTTATAAGTCAGGGACAGGAAGTTTACTGTCTTGTCATAGATCAGGGAAACAGAGTAGGTAGGCAATCATTCTGAAGAGACTATACAAACATCCGTGGTACCATGTTAAATATAAGGTGTTACATAACAATTAAAAGGGTAGAGCAAAATGGGTAATAATTATACAAAAAGGTCCCAAAATCTGCCGTTAACCGAAGACGCAAAATACATGAAGTCACAGCGTGCTGATAATATTAAATACTACTCAAATGGGTTAAGTATGAATTTGATGGTAAATTAGAAAAATCCTCACTTGTCAAACTTGTCAAACAGCTTAAAACTGATTCTAGAGGTCGGGTAAAAAAGCAACGTCAATTAGGAATTCCTCAGGCACACAGGTGGATTGAGGAAGTAAATAGAAGGGAACAAAAGAGTAATAATTCAAAAGCAATGTTCTTAGATAAGGAGGATAATAACTTAGTAATAGCATCAGCCCCTCCGCCTCCCTTACCAGAATATGAGGCAAGTGAACATGTTAGTCCACCCCTGTGATATCCTGCTGTCACTATGAGTAGAGACACTACAAAAGCAAAACCGTTTATTAGAGATCCCGTCGAGACCAGGTCTCGAACACGGGCAGGAAACTCAAAAGGGGACATTGAGTTATATCAAATGGGTAGAAATTCACAATTTATGAGTGAAGAAGAAATATGCCCACTTATAGAAGTGCCTAATCCTCAGGTAGGGCAGGAAGGTCAGGACCCAACTATTCTAGTGTATAGACCCTGGACTCCGGAAGACATCAGGAAAGCCACTGAGGGAATTCCCCATCCAAAAGTTAATTTTAGAAAGTTCTTAGAAGACTTGCAAGGAATGAAGCTGAGTTATAATTTAAATGGAGAGGAGGTAGAAAAAGTAGTTAGACAAATTGTGGGACCAGATTGGCACATGATTAGTGGCGACTGGAAGCCCTGTGATATTGCGCTCAGGCCCCTCCCACATAGCAGCGCAGAGTTAGGCAACAGAGTGAAAGGTCTTACAGACCGAATCTCTGAGAAATGGAAGCCTAGGGCAGACTGGACTTGCATTAATCAGTGCATCCAACAGGAAGGTGACGCTATTGACCGATATTATGCCAGACTATTAGAATGTTTTAATAATCATTGTGGAATGCAGGTTCCTGAAGATCAGACACACGATTCCCCATACAAGCAGCAGCTAAATAATGCATTTTTGAAAGGCAGTATTGCACCTATAAGCAGCTTTATTACAAAACACATGGTCGATAATCATACAAGCAGGTTACAATCATTGCTTGAATATGCTAGACATGCTGAAAGGCATTTTAATAGCAAAAAGAAAAAGAAAGCCCAAGTATTTTCTGTAGAAGATGGAGCAGAAGTATATGTACTACAGTCTGGGAAAAGGGCAAGAGAAATGTCCAGGGAAACAAACAATCTGATCAATGATCAGAGGACTTTGAAGGGTGAAAGAAAAGGGGTGAATGTTTTAAATGCGGTAAGAAAGGACACTTGGCAAGGGATTGCAAGAAAAACAAGAAGGCAACCACAGAGGATAAGGAGGGTGAGGACTGACTATATGATAGTCAGGAATCACTAGAAGGGGATAGCAGAGAAAGGACAAATGAGTATGTGATAGAGGGAGTAGAGAATGTGACAGAAGACATAGAGGAAGTGCAAGAAGTCACGGATAGTGAAGGAAATTAAATATTGGATTTGGCTTTATTGAGCTTAGAGCTCTATTTAGCAGACACAAAACCAGAAGTTACACTCCTGGTAGAAGGGAGGGAAGTCAGATTCTTGTGTGACTCAGGGGCATCGCGGACCCTGGTACATCCCTCCAAACTGCCAGAGAATTCAGAGTCACCTGATTACATATTAGTGAAAGCAACTAATGGACAGCTGTATTGGGAGTCCCTCTCCCATAATATTGTGATAACTGATCCTGTTTCAGGATTGACCCAGAAAAGCAAAATTGTTGTATCTGCAAAATGCCCAGTAAACCTCTTGGGCAGAGACCTTATGCAGCTATTTGGTATAGCAGTAGTTCCAACTATGCAGGGTATGGAAGCACAGTGACAAATTGATTCCTTTGCAGTGCAACCGGAGGGTGAAATGTTTTATTGGTACAGCCAGGACTTGGTTACGACTGGTCCAGGGGCAGTGACCGAAGAGTTGATGAACGTAGCCATCAGCAAGTTCCCCTCCCTTGATATTGATAAACAGCATTTGTTGCACTGTACTCTGTATTATTGTAATACACCAGGACCTGATAAGGAATATGAGCAAGAATTGTTTAGAAATCATGCAAACAGATTGGTATTATGTAATCTCTACTGGGACACAGAAGGGAACAGTGTAGCCAGTTGTTCATTGCCCCAGGAGTTCTTTGCACTCTATAAATCTAATTGATTACCACATGTTAGAATAACTAAGGACAAGAATGTAAAATTAGTAGACTTAGGAGAAAAAGTCACGAGATGGGAAAAACAGACAGAGTTAGAACTATCAGAACAAGGAATACAAGTGCAGAAGCTGAATTGGATAACTCAGACCCACCCAGCTGTACACTTGCAGTCTAGCAAGGACAGCTTATTGGCACTCCTATTGAAGGAGGAAGAGAATGCTTTACAGAATATACCAGAAAATCTCTGGTCGACAGGAAAATCAAATGTAGGACTTATTCGTACAGTGGGACCAGTTACTATTACGCCAAAGTCAGCATTTAGACCACAAAAGAGACAGTATCCCTTAAGAAAAGATGCAGAGGTAGGAATCAAACCTATTATAGCAGCTTTACTTAAGGAAGGGATGCTGGTGGAATCTCCTAATTCATCATGTAACACACCCTTATTTCCTGTTAAGAAAGCGAATGGAGAGTGGTGTATGGTCCAAGATTTACAAGCTGTAAATGACACAGTAATACCAAGGGCACCTATGGTGCCAGACCCACACATCCTGTTTAATGATTTAAAACCTCAGCAGAAATATTTTTCTGTGGTAGATATCAGCAATACGTTCTTTTTGATACCAATACACCCTGACAGCCAGCATTGGTTTGCATTCACATTTCAGGGGAAGAGGTATACATATACGTGACTGCCACAGGGGTATTGTGAAAGTCCAACAATATTCTCACAAGAAATGGCAAGCAACTTGGCGGGGTTTACCCCACCGAGAGGTAGTCAGATTTTGCTTTATGGTGATGATATCCTGCTGGCGTCCCCCAACCAGCAAGATTGCAAAGAAGATACCATAGCGCTATTACATTTTTTAGCCACTGAAGGACATAAAATAAACAAAAATAAACTGCAGCTTTGGAAAAAACAAGTTAAATACCTAGAATATGTAATATCCAAGGAAGGTAGGACATTAGATGAGGACAGAAAAATAGTGATTTTGCAAGCACCAAAACCCACTACCAAGAAGGAAATGATGTCCTTCCTGGGTACGATTAATTTTTGTCGGAGTTGGATTCCAAACTATGCCTTGGAATCTGCACCGTTGACTAACCTGATTTATAAAAAGCCTATGGCAGCACAGGATTTATTACAATGGACACCAGAAGCAGAATATGCTTTCTGCAAAGTGAAACAGTTAATAGCGTCCTCAATAGTTATGGGATTACCAAACTATCATAAACGTTTTTTCCAAACTGTAGATTGTAAGCAAGGTTATATGACATCAGTGTTAACATAGCAGCATGGGGACAAGCAACGCCCTATTGCTTATTATTCATCACAACTGGACCCAGTGGCACGGTCTTTATCTCACTGTGTACAAGCAGTAGTTGCAGCTGCAATGGCAGTACAGGTTTCGGCCTCAGTAGTATTGTTCCACCCTCTCACATTGAGAGTGCCTCATGCAGTCACGATTATTTTACTGCAAGAAAAGGTAGCATATCTTTCCCCTGCTAGGCATCTTTCCTGTATGACTATATTGTTGAGCCAACCTCATATGACAATCGAATGATGTACAACTTTGAACCCTTGCTCCCAATGCCTGCAGATGGCACACCACACAGCTGTCTGCAGGTGATTGAGCAAAAGACACTGCCTAGAAAAGATCTTATGGACATTCCCTTGGATGATACCGAGGTGACATACTACGTGGACGGCTCATGCAAAAGGGGTCCTGCAGGACAGAACCTAGTAGAATATGCAGTAGTTTCTGACACAGACATTATAGAAGCAAAATCTTTACCACATAGTTTATCTGCACAGGCAGCAGAATTGATTGCCTTGACACGGGCATGTACCTTAGCAAAGGGTAAATGTGTGAACATTTTTACTGACAGCCAGTATGCTTTTTCTACTGTACATGTTTTTGCGCAACAGTGGAAAAATTGAGGAATGATAATATCTACTGGCAAACCAATCAATCATGCACAGTTTATTTTAGATCTTTTAGAATCTATTCAGTTACCTCAGAAAGTAGCTATTTGTAAATGCACAGCTCATACCAAACAACAGGACAGGATTTCAAAAGGTAATGCGAGAGCTGACACAGCTGCAAAGCAGGCAGCTTCAGAAGTATTTCTTTTGAATGAGGAATTACAACCCTCTGAGATTTTAGACTTAGAAATGTCAAAGACAATGCAAACACTTACTACGCAAACTGAAAAACAAAGATGGGTAAAACGAGGAGCAATTCTCAAAAAGGGGCTGTACTTCTCTAAAGAAGGGAAACCGATATTGCCGTCTAATTTGTTTAGATATGCAGCTTTGTTGAGCCATGGGTAGTGCCATGTCTCAGCAGGGGGGATGGTACAGCTGGTAAACCAAGTGTTCACGACGTATGGATTCACAAATTATTCTAAAAATTCTGTTCGTTATGCCACACCTGTAATAAACATCATGCACAAGGAGCGTTAAAGAACAAGCAAGGGAGTTTCCCTACACCACCGTATCCGTTTCATACTATTTGTATGGATTTCATAGAGTTGAATAAATGTGAAAATAAGAAGTATTGTCTTGTCATTGTAGATATGTTTTCCAGATGGGTGGAAGCCTTTCCAACTAAAAATCCAGACGCTACGACAGTGGCCAAAGTTCTTGTTAAAGAAATCATCCCTAGATTCAGCATTCTGGAAAGGATCTACAGTGACAACGGCACACACTTCATGAATCAGACCATACAGCAGTTAAGTAAATATTTTTGCATTTTCCTAAAAAATCATTGCGCATATCACCCTCAATCAGCAGGGCTAGTAGAGAGGCATAATGGGATTTTAAAGAGCAAGCTAAGAAAATTAGTAGCAGAAACACAGAGAAACTGGGTGTACTGTCTGCCCCTGGCACTGTTGAGCATGAGAACTGTTCCGAATGCAAAAGGATTGCATCCTTTTGAAAAGCTCTTTGGAAGGGCTTACTATATACCTCAGTGGAAATCTCTCATGCCCGCAGACCAGGAAGCTGACAGTACATTAGCAAAGTATATGCCAAATTTGTTAAATTATAAACATTTGTTACAGTTAAATTCTGTTTCAGATAAAGAACAAACCAGACCGTCAGAAGTGGCAGTGCCCCCTGGAGTGTGGATCTGGCTGAAGGTGGTCAAAAAGAAGAATTGGGTGTCTCCAAAGTGGTAAGGTCCATATGAAGTGCTTTTGTCAACACTCACTGCAGTCAAAATCACGGAGCGTGCCTCTTGGATCCACCTGATGCACTGTAAATTAGTTAAAAACTTTGAACTGGAAAAAAATCTTGTTACATGCCAAGAGCAAAAATGATAGAGTCCAGAAGAAACAGGAATGCAGAACAACCCTTTCCTCAGAAGTATTGCATAATCATCCTGTTAACTGTATTTGTGAGAATAATATTTTTGTTGTGGCCTTTTCTTTTCCCAGCCACACAGACTGAACTGAATAAATGTAAAGCGTTACTCATAAACTGGCATCCAAACTTTAACACTTACCAGGCAATTAAATATGTGTATGCTGAGACTTTCAATGTTTCAAATTGCTGGATTTGCACAGCTTTACCAACAGCATACAGGGGTTATTAATGACTACAGTCCCCCTAGGGGTCAATGAGACCTGGGAGAACTTTATTTATGATACCTCAACCATTACAGCACAAGATAAAATAGCATTGCACTTGTCTGTTCCACAAAAGGGAACTGTGTGTTTTTATAAAAATGATACTGTTCAGGTAGGTTGGAGCAATTGCAATGTGACTGTTCCTTATACATGTTACACTAAAGGTAACAAAGTAGATCTTTATTCCAATACAAACTATGATTCATTTCTTAGATTGATGCACAAAACACTTGATGAAGTAAAACATAATTCTGTTCTTTATAAACAGCTGTCTACAATTGATAAAAAAATGTTTCATGTAGGGCGAGTGTATATTCATACCAAGGTTACTACTAAAGTAGAGGATTGTTATTTGTGTGTGGCAGAAATGCATACAAATGGTTACCTGAGAATTGGTCCGGCAGTTGTTTTTTGGGTTACCTGGTTCTGGCCATACGACATACTGCAGTTTTGCCTCATGGGAAAATTTGAAATGTCCGAGAAGTCGTCAAGAAACCTGTAAATCCAGTGGGACAAATCGATGCGTGTTGGAAAGACCATCACTCTTTAGGTAAAGGACTGACACACATGGACTTGAGTGATAGCGTTATATTGTGGGCAGGCATATTACCAGCATATGGAGCAGTGAAATCGATCTGGGAGCTGAGAAAACTGTCAAAACTTCTCGAAGTAATGAGCAATGCAAATTTTTCTGCTCTCGAATTGGTGACTGATAAACTGAATGCTATGAGAACTGTAGTGCTCCAAAACCGCATGGCTCTTGACTTCACCCTAGCCGTGAGAGGTGGTACGTGCACTTTAATCCAAGAAGAATGCTGTTCGAATATTCCTGACCATAAACACGAGATAGACAATCATCTTGAGGTAATTCAGCAAGTGTCGGCCATGAACAAACCAGGCCCAAACCCACTGATGGACTTTTTCCAGAAATGGTTTGGGGGG
Organism: Protopterus annectens; assembly: GCF_019279795.1. Taxonomy (NCBI): domain Eukaryota; kingdom Metazoa; phylum Chordata; order Ceratodontiformes; family Protopteridae; genus Protopterus; species Protopterus annectens. The sequence continues at coordinate 1,089,798,276 of NC_056744.1, read as the reverse complement.
TGGGGTACCATCCTAATGAACATCCTGATTGTCATTTGTGTAGGTATGCTCCTACTGGGAGTATGTGTTTGTTGTGGTATCCCCTGCATGAAAAGACTGGTTAAAGACCTAATAGACATTTCAGTTTCTGAAACCATATATCAAAGTACTGAGTTTGAAGAACTGTTAAAAGACTAAAAATGCTTTCATAAGTCTAAATTGAATGACTCTATTAACTGCAAATCCTGAGTGGAAGAGGTTAGGAGAAGAAAACAAACTGTTTATGCTTATTTTGAAAGTAGAATAAAAGTATTAATAGGGGGAAATGTTAGAAAATATGTATTAATGTGTGTATTAGCAATATGTTTAGTGCTTTTAGAGCTTGGGAAGGGTTAACACATTTATTCTATTTCATACTGCATAAATCTGTACAAACTGCAGTTGCTTTCTGACCTTGTATTGTTAGCCAAAATCTTGCTTGTGCCTTGGAAATTTACTGAGAAGCAGGTGATCTCTGCTTGCATTAGGAAAATAATGAATAGAACAATACTACTTGTATGAAACTTAGACAAGAAGTTCCACTGTGCCATGAGAAAATACACAGCTGTAGAGATTACAGATAATTAATGCAAAGCCTGCTTGAAAATATGAACTGCAATCAGCATTTGCTTGTATCTGTGTTAGAAGAGTACCTTGAAATGTAACACTGCACAATAGATGCTTGTAAACGGATTAATAGTCACCAAGGCCAGGTTGTTTTTCTGAAAAGTTTCTTACAAATCTAGTCATGTCAGCAGAAAATCTGAAGTAACATCTGCTGTAGAACAATGCTAAAGGTTGTGTTTGATTACGTTAGTTTAGAAGGCCATGTCTTGTAAAACAGTATAAGAATGAACATACTTCCTGTTAGTAGTTAGGCAAATCCATGTATTTGCATGCTTTTGTCTCCTTGCTGCAAGTAAATTAAAGTGCCTTAACTGAACCTTACGTGTATTGGTCTTTGAAGTTTTTTCCTTTGACAGTTATACATATAAAAAAAATTGCATTTTATTCATCTGCTTTTACTGTAATTGTGTTTCTTCCCACTTTATTACCTTACTTTGCTTGTGCTTCTTCTTAAATTGTATTATTCTGCTGCAGTTATTACTGCTTAAATTGTAATTGTTATTCTAAGCCTTTTGGTTTAAGAACTTCGGCTTCAAACCAGTTGTTTTACATTAAGAAGGTTTGTGGACTGCATTGTTGTGGCAGAACAGGTAGCTTACATCCTTCTAAGTTGGGAATTGCTGATTGAAGGCTCAGTGTCTGTGATTCTAAAAGTGCATTAGTTCTGGTTTAAGCACTTGGGCTTCAGTTATTTTACATTAAGAAGGTTTATAATCTGCACTCTTTCGGGAGGAGAGGCTAGATTCTGCCCTTCTGAGCTGAGAATTTCTGGTTAAAGGCTTATTGTGCCTGCTTATTTGATCTGTTTCTTTCTGAAATGTGTGCACCTTGTTTGCTGTAGCCCAGAAGTTAGTAGTTTATTGGCCATTTTGGGCTAATTTCTATCTCTTTCATTTCCCTGCTATAAAAAATGCATTTGTGTGGTTTTGCACGTCGGGCAGTGCTGGTTAGATAGGGTTAAACTATTCCCGCCTCCACGACGTCTGCTCTTCAATTTTTCCCCTTGGAACTAGATAAACTTTCAACTTAAGCACTCAAGCCATTCATTTCATAGCCCAGCACTTGCTCAAAACTCATAGCAAGCACTAATTAACCCTAGCACTAGACCCCCTATACTATCCAGAAGGACAAGACTCTCTATTCGTCCTTACCAGCTAATCAGTAAAACAGTTCACTTTACCTATCAGGCATGTCCAAAGGGCAGTTTCAGGTGTACTCTCCAGTCCAACTGGTGAATCTGGGCATTTTGAGGCAATGTTACAACTGTCTCATGTACAAAGACAACCCCCTCCTCCTACTATCAAACATTAATATATGCAAGAGTTGCAATTATACAGCCAAACTGGAGGCAAAGTTCTCTCAACCCAAGACTGGAACTGGCAGTCAAAAGGAGAAGGAAAATACTTGCAACACACCACCAGTCTCACATAGACCTACTAAACCAACACCGGCAGATAACACACATAAATACATGAAAACATACTCGGAGGCTCTAAATAAAAATCTGCAAAAGCAATAGAGACCTCCAAAGCAGACACCCAAGCAACATCCACACCCCATCACAAACCATGAAGCACATACTTCACATAATCAGTGTGCCATGCAATCACAGCCCTTAAGGCAAAATAACATACCCAACACACTAGTAATAGGCGACTCTATAGTCAGGCACACTGATGTCCCACTAACTAGGCTGGACAAGGAGAAGGTTACAGTTAGCTGCCTGTTGGGTGCCAGGATATACCACATAACACAAGCACTCAGGTCACTTAAGAACAAGTACAAATATGACTCTGTCATTGTCCATGTTGGTGTGAATGACCTGAGATGTACCTCCCTGGACTACATGAAAAGAGACATGGAAGAGCTCTCTGATCACATAGCCCAGGGTAGTATGACCCTGACCCTGAGTAGCATCCTGCCCTCACCAAGAATGATGCCACAGTATAAAGAAAAAATGATCAATTTCAACAATTGGCTAAGTTTCTGGTGTCATTAAAAGGAGATCCAGTATCTGTCCACCTTGGATGACATGCTCGATAAGCCACATTGCTTTGCAAGAGATGGCTTCCACCTGTCACCCTTAGGCTTTTGAATACTGGCCAAGGCTTTTACCACCCCCATAGTGCCTTTTTTAGGCAAGGCTGAAAAGACAAACCCACCACCCTAAATAGCACAAGTAACCAAAAACTGAGGGTAATGCTACTCAACGTCAGAAGTCTAAACCTCAAAATGCATGCACTTGAGGTACTCCTCAGTATGGCGAACATCGATATTTGTGCAGTAACTGAAACCTGGTTTAAGGCTCCAGGGAGCACCCCAGCACTACCAGGCTAAAACTCATACCATACTTTTCGGCCACAGAACCCAGACCAAAACACAAAAGGTGGGGGTGTATTCATAATCATCAAGGATACTCACACCTCCAGGTTAGTGGCACAGCACAATGCCTCAGAGATCATCCATGTGCAACTAACAATGGGCAAAACTGCAATTCAAATTGTAGCTTGCTACAGATCAGCCACCATGACCCAGGACTCCTACTTTGCGTTTCTGGAGACACTGTAAAATATGAAGGTCCTATCAAATGTCCTAATATTGGGTGATTTCAATTACCCAAACATTAACTGGGAGAACTACTCAAGTACTAACTCCCTTACCCAACACTTACTAGAATTTATAAACTCGAATGCCCTGGATCAACTGGTCGACAACCCCACCAGAAGTGACAACATATTGGACCTGGTCATCACCAGCATGGGCAACTGATGTTCTACACTGGAGGTCAAACCCTCGCTGGTTAGATCAGACCATAGACTAATCACTTTGGATATCCACATTCTGCCCCCACCCCCAGTCAAGGAAACCACTGTGAAAAACTTCAAATGCAAACTTCACGTTACTTGACCGAGGTGGAAAGGTTCACACCCCCCATGCTAAAGGACAATGCTATCCAAGCTGCTGAATCCCTTACAAAGACACTCTGTGAGCACCTGCAAGAATGCATGGATCATGCTATGCCAAGCAAAACCAAGACTCACTCCTCCAAGAAAAGGAAACCAGTCTGGTGGACCCCTGCCATAAACAAGCTATACAATAGAATGAGGAAACTAGTGCAGAAAAGAGTAAAATTCCAAGAAGGAAAGATATCCCTGATCAGTATCAGCAAGAAACTACAATCCCTCATAAAATCATCCAAGGCTAGCTTTGAAAGAAAAATTGCCTAGGACTCCAAAGATAACCACAAATCGTTCTTTAGCTATGTCAAGAACCTAAGTGGAAACTCTCAGATTGCTTCTGAGTTGGTGCAGAATGGCACAAAATACACTGAACTGACTGATATTGACAACATTCTGGCAGACAGGTTCAGTGCATACTTCACCCCCTTCTCACCCCCTAAAGGGCATATAACCATACCAGACGAATGTAGTGCCCCAGCAATCACTGACACACAGGTTAAAACAGCCCTCTCCAAAGCCAAAAATGCAGCTTCAATGGGACTAGACGGTGTCCCAGGCTGTGTCTTACATGAGCTCCAAAATGAACTAACCCCTCACCTAAACACACTGTTCAAACTCAGCCTCTCTCCAGGCTACAAACCCATAGAGTGGTGCAAAGCAACAGTTATCCTCTTCCACAAAGGTGGAGCCAAAATGGGCCCCGGGAACTATTGCCCTATAAGTCTGACTAGCCTGGTGTGCAAGGCAATGGAGCGCATCATCATGGAATTCATTAAAAGAGACATTGGGAACCTTCAAACATTGGACCCTACCCTGTTTGGCTTTGTTAAGGGCAGATCATGCCTCCTAAACTTGGTGGACTTCTTTGAGACAGTTACTAAGGCTTTAGACGAGGGAAAGGAGGTCCACACAGCCTACCTAGACCTCACAAAGGCTTTTGACACCATTCCCCCATTCTGGTACTATAGACAAGCTCACCAGCCTGAACATAAACCCCTATGTCACGAGATGGGTTGCCAAATGGCTCACGGATAGAACCCACATGGTGAGAGTTGCAGACTCTAGGTCCGACAAGTGGTGTCCCCCAGGGCTCAGTCCTGGGACACCTCCTGTTTGGTATATACTTCTCAGAGGTACAGGCAAGCACAGGAGGACTATGGTTGACCAAGTTCACAGACAACTGCAAACTGGGGGCCATAATTGACTCTCCAGCTGATACAGACATTCTGCAGAAAGGTCTCACTGAGACGGATACCTAGTGTCAAAATCATGGCCTCAAGCTAAATGCCAAAAAGTGCATAGTCATCCCCTTTGGAAAAAAACAAAGTACCCATGAACTACCACATACGTGGAAGTCCCCTAAATACAGAAAATGTAATAAGGGATCTGGGGACCCAAGTAGATAGTAATCTCTCCTTTGATAATCATATTGCCAAGGTGGTTAGAAAATCCTTCTATATGGCCCTCCTAACCACAAAAGGGTTCGCATCTAGAACAAAAGAGGTTATTGTGCCCCTCTACTCATCACTCATCAGACCCATCATAGAGTACAACGCCCCATTTGGGATGTACCTAACAGGACACCTGCAACAGCTGGAAAGACCACAGAAGTACCTCACCAAGAGGATTACTGGCCTCAAACATATGCCCTATGCAGCCCGACTGAAGAAACTCCAGCTGTACTCGGTTGCATACTGCTTACTCAGAGGTGATCTCTGCCTGACATACAAGGCCATGTCCAACCCAGAATTGATGGACATGCTCCACCTAAAAAAAAAAAACAAATCCTCAAGAGCCACACATTCTAGGGATCTAAACCTCACCACAACGATAAATAGGATGTGCTGGAGGGATAGATTCCTGTCCCAGAGACTCCCCATGCTTTGGAACAGGATTCCAATCTACATTAGGCAGAGCCCTCACTAACACTTTTCAAGAGAAACCTTGACAAGTGGATGGTAAACAGAAAATTTACCCTGGGGATCACTGCAGTGGCTCTGCTTGACAGAGGCACAGAGAACTAATGGCTCTGTTGTTCGAGGCATAGGGAACTTATCTAAGGGGGCGGCGAAAGCCAACACATTCTGGCTAGGCTTATAGATGCCCTCAGGCAGATAGCCTAGTACTTACCTATGAACCTATAAGCATTGCAATATAGGCCTGTAATACAATACATAATATCCCAATGAACAAGTAGAGTGATACTCACTTTTGTCTCCATAACTGACCCATGCAGCTCAACATATTTATGGGAGGACTACATACCAACATGGATGTTTATACCATGAATGTGAAACATCAGTATACAATATATGTAGCCCAACCTGCATGAAAGTGCACCACAGCTTATCGATAGTGTAGCCCTCTCCCTCACATCCTCTGTCCCCAATTTTCTCTTTCCCACAGCCCCTTTCCATTTATTTTTTACTGTCTCTCCTCTCTCTCTCTCTCATATCTCTTTCTCTATCCTTTTCTCTGTCTAACACATGCTCATAGTTATAAAGCTATACATGAAAGAATAAGAATAGGGCAGGTACTATGTAACATAAACAGTACTGTGTATATGAATATATGTGTCACTTACATTGGTGACCTGTGAGGAGCTGCTTCCCTTCCCTGTAGGCCTCAGTGGTAAAGCAGCACATTTCAAAGTCTGTTGAGCAGAAGCAGAACCATAATACTATGCAGCATATTTATGCTTGGACATATGAACATATACCAAATGAAATTCAGCAATACACTGGTAGTACTGTACTCTGCCTATATTACTGACAGACAAGGCATTGTAGCCCTTCTGTGCCACTCTTGTCATATCACAACATATGTGTCAGCACTATTCTCCAGAACATAGGATACTAGTGGCAGTTGCCACTTGACACCCAATGCATTCTGATAAATCAGATCTTAAGTAAATATCAGGAAATGAAGCTTGCCTAAATGGAATATGATAAACAGACAGTGTTTTTTGCCTCACAGACAGATGGACCTATCTCCTCTTCTAGCTGCTGGATGGACTCATCTCACCTCATCCACATTGCATGTACAGTGGTGTGGTTATCATACACATAGATGTAGAGAGCTGCAGAGACCATAAATGAAATATTATTCACTTATGACTACATTACCGAATGCACAGTAGGCACATCAGAACTGTTTTCTGAAAATAATATTGGATTATTTTGGAGATGCCTACATAGCATGCACTCCACAGTGCATTTCTTCACCCACTGCTATTGTATTTTTCATGATGTGCACAGTTTCACATTTGTGATACATGGCCTGTTGTTGATGATGCAGTTAATGAGCATTTTGGTAGAGTGAAGTTCAATGGGTAAGCATGCACACAATATTATATTTAAATTGCATTTACATCATGGTGCACATCCATGTTGGAACATGTGCCATGACACTTAACAATATTTAATGTGTTCATAGATGGGATTTGTCCACATATCTGACTGTTGACTTAGACTGAGCAGTGTGACTGCACAGTAAATATGTTGATAGAGTTATAACCACCTATAACAGCAAAATTGTGTTACTGCATATTAGGTTGTACATATTTTTATAATTGTGTATTTTAGTGACTGGCAAGAAAACTAAACTTATTGCTACAAGAAATTGAAGTGGATATTTAGGCTATCCAGTGGGATTGTACTTTCATGATGGGATGTTATGGAAACTAAGAAGAAAGACAGATGCAGTGGGTAGAGATTATAGCCAATGAAAGTGATGTAGATAACCATGGTCACCTGAGCAGTAAGTGCAGAAGAAAGGAGGCCCATGTGCGTGAGGGCAGTACAGGCTTGTGGTATCAATCTTCTCCAAAATATGTTTCTGAATAATGGTGAACAGATGTTGTTGTCACTGATACCAGTGGTTTCCCTATCAAGTATCCCAACTGGGTGAGCTTCTGGGCATATTGCTTTTGAATTAAGTCAGACAGCTACATAATGACATAGTAGTGTGCTGCATGCAAACCCACATATATGTCTTATAGTTGAGTTATACTACATAAAAATATAGTAGGCCTGGACTATGTGATAACATTGTTAGCAGCCATTTGAAAAAGTGCATCGTAGTCCATATGACCGTTCGTAGGAACACCTGTATTATGGTTATCTTGCATTCTATAATGGGTGTTTAATATATTTATTTTGCAAGGTTAAATACTGTAGAACATCAGTCTCCATTCCCAAGCATGGGCCTGTTGCAGCCAGCACATCTGAATCTTGTGGAATGTATGTCTTTATTTATATTTCTCATATTTTTGGCTGAGATTTCATACAATACTTGGCACATTCCTTTTGTTGCAGGTGCTGGAGATGATGACTGGATGTGTGCCAACATGGTTGTGCATATCTCCTCTGCTCCTCTAGACCTGATGATGCCACACTGGTGCAGGTGCAGAATGCAGCAGCAGCAAGTTATGCAATGGTCAATGAACCAAGTCTAGTAACAATGCTGGTACTAATGATGCTTCTGCTGCTGTGCAGTTGGACCAAGGCGAAGAAGGCTTGTATTGAGTTATCCCATTGTGTTCCATGTGTCTCATGTGTCACCTCCATGGAAAAATGTTGATGTATCTATTAGTGGCCTTTCATATGTGGATCATGGTGAGGATATCTCTTCAGCACAGCTACACATGCTGTGTTTATGTATTCAACAGTAGTGATAGATGGAAGTGCACCACAGTATTGTAATGTCAGACTTGCTGTGGTGTCCCCACAGCACACTCAGTGTTATAGCATGCCACAGGACAGTGCTGGAGTTGTTGTTACTGGTGTGGCCTGTACTAGCACTCAGTGCTGCTGCTTCACATTGTGCAGGCACAGTCATGCACATTCAGGACAATACAAGCCCTGAAATGTGCAATGTAACACCATTTCAAGCAGCCTCTTGTGGCAGTTGTGGTGTTATTCCAGTTGCTTGGCATGAGTCAACCTAGGTGTTATGCTAAGTGGTGCAAATGTTGTCCATTACTGTGCAGACAGTGTAACCACTGATTTACAGCCCCCCCTCCCCCAAAGGGCTGCATTGTTATCTACCCATGTATTTGATGCAGCAGTAGCATCTCTTTAATGTACTGCAAAAATTCATGGGTGGGGTCACTGTCTCTAGTTACACCCTCTCCCCAGGAGGTGTTATTCTACTGTAAACTCTTCTTGGCCAGGTAGTTGAGGGTTGTGGTGCATCCACCTCATTGTCACTAGGGTGCATACATATATTAGGGCAGGTGTATCACTGCATGGACTTTCTACCTCTGGCAGAGGCTGGGTAAGAGTTGTCATAGTCAAACAGTCCTGTATGCAAAACTAAGGTCCTGACCTAGGAGTGCCTGTGGGTGATGTGAATATCTGTCCCTTATGCTATTAGTGTAGGACATGATGACAGCTATGGCTTGACCCTAGCTTACATTTCAAAATTTTACTGATGCTACTTAGGCATTTCTAGCTCTGTGCAGTGCTGTAATAATGGCCTTCTGCATTAGCAAGTTCACCTTACCCAGTTACCTATGCAGTATTATTAACATATTTACTTTCATTGCAGATTTATTCATGTATCTTCACCTGAAGTCTTGATCAATTATAGTATTCCACATCTGTTGTGTCTGCAGATGTCATTCAAGCTGTACCACCTGATATCTGATATATCACTATCATGCTTCGAGCAAATCTCAAGGGTTTAAAGCCTTATAATGTACAGAACATACCAGGCAATAAACATGCAGCAGGCCCTCCAATGCACATATTGGTGTGTGCCATCAGAATTGTCCAAGCAGAGGAAAAGCATCTTCAGGCAAGCAAAGACACACTCTGTGATGCTCTAGCCACAAAGGTAGGCATGACTGTAGGGTTCCTGTGCAGGTGTCTGGACCATCTCATGAATGTTAGTCATTGTGGCTCAATTGAATATCTACATTCACGGGGGAAATGCCTGGCCTCAGAAGCATGGTATATGGCACCAGCATGCCCGAGGCTAGCATCTGACTGACCCTTGGGGTGCAAACAGACAAGCTGATGATGCAGCCTGTATGGTCTCATAATACCAGGCAGCTGACTGAGTAGTAATCAATCCTACTGAATTTGTGGCTGTGTTTTCTGTATCTGGATTCCATATTGCTGCATGTGTACACTCCAGTGCATTAAGCATGCTCAGAAAGTGGCAAAATATGTGGAATGGTCTCATTATGGGGATAATCTCTACCTGTGTTTGAACGATCCTTATATATTTTGTCTCCATTTGGTCAGAAGGCAGTGCAGGAAGTGCTGCAAAAGGCCACTAGCCAGTGCCTGTGAAATTCCTATTGTGTGTCCCGGTCTGATGCCAGAATGGATACAGCAGTTATAATTGTGGTTTGCAGATGCATGGGTCTAGCTCTGACAGCAGCAACTTCGACGGGTCGACAAAATCTGAACAGATCATCCAGTCATAGTGCATCTATATGAAATATGTCCAACTGTTCTTGCCTGTAGAGACCAGTATACAGAATACATAGCCTGAAGCACCTTCTGTTGTGGCAATGCTACTCAATAGGATGGCTAGCTTTTCAGTTGCTGTGTCAGCTTCTGCAATTGTGCCATGAGTTATAATAAATATAGTTGTTCGACTGTTCTCAGTTGTATGCCCATAAATTTATGAAATTCTGTGCTTCAGAGTGCATAGTAATGCTTGCTTCTTGTGTTTTGTGAATCAAATTGTTTCTTTTTGTAGGACTCCTTGGCTCATTTGTAGACACTAGTGCATTCTTTTTTGCCTTTGACACACCTGGTATCCACAGTCTCTTCCCTTATGTTAATGAATTGCACATATTTGTGTGCAGTTTTACTATAAACAATTATTATGCATTTGACACAATATATATGAATAATGCACCATAACTATATTTCTTGTATAATTCTGGACTAATAATTAGTTATACTGGCACGATTATCTATGAGCCTTTATGTAAAATCTCAGTATCTGTACTGTAATTATATTTTTTTTCCTTGTAATGTGTTTACTTGTGAAGATTGTCTGACAAGGCAACCAGTGAAAATGGGCCACAACCTGTTTTGCCATCCTTGCAAATAAAAATAAATAAAAAGTAAAAAAAATGAATAAATACATAAATAAATAAAAATAATATGTGTGTGCACTATTTCTGAATATTTCTGATTGCAAAAAAGAGACTGCAAAGGCAAATTGCAAATAAGAAAATACAGAATATAAACTTAGTTGCTCATGCACTTATTCTGAAACAGACAGACATTCCACTTTGCATCTGAAAGATGGAGGTAAAAACAGGCAATGAACACCAGAAGTACCAATGTACAAAAGAAAAAAAATGCTTGCATTCCTGTTGAAAGCTATACTGCAAGCAAATGTCCTGAATGTAATCAAGATTTAACAACTTTAAGGAGGACATGTGGAAAAGTAGAAGACATTCTGGTATTACACAAGGCTGCTCTTCAACAACCTGTTCAACAAGCTCACTAACAGGAGGACATAGATAATTACCAACCTGAAAATGAAACATTACGCCAGTGTGGCTTCATAACTGATGACAGATGATTGAACCCCCTTTTCCCTTAGAAACTAAGGTTTGCCTGATACAATTTATATAGGCATATTGGAAGCAATGTAGTAGTCTCATGGGTCTATATTAGGTGATTGAAACTTTAGGTAATGGAATACCTAAAGATCAACACCTAAACAGTGAAAGCTGTAAATATCGAACAGCCACTTCTGTGAATTCTTTTCTAGGGAAAGAATTTGCTCAGCCGTTATCGAGAATCTGCCCTTTTCTCTGCTGTAGAGCAATCTCAGAGTCGGTATAGTTAGTTGGGGGAGAAGTGGGGGGCAAAGCCACCCACTCGAATAGGGTTTGAACATTTTTTTTCCTCTCCGGCCAAGCAAATTCTTTCCCAATGAAATAATTTGCAGACATGGCCATTCGATGTTTACACCTTTCGCTGTTTAGGTGTCAAGCTTTAGGTATTCAATTACCTAAAGCTTCAACTTTATAATATAGACCACGTCTCACAGACTGTTGCCTCCTTTATTCTATATAGATGTTCCTATTCAGTACTGCAGCATTGAATGATGCATTTTAGTGCTACATATCAAGTCAACTGTTTATTTTATTGTATATTTTACAATTTGTTTGCCAGGAAAGTGATCTGGTCAGTTGACCATTATCAATCACAACCTGGCTATAGAATGTAATAGAAAAATACATGGATACAATGCAGAACAGAAGTATATATACATAACATTCATTTTAATAAGTGCATAATAAATTACATTTAAGTGATACAGTTATTTTCAATATTTAGTAGGGCATGCTTTATATGTACTCTGTATACATGGATGCTAGTAAATGCAGTTGTAATAAGAACACATATTTAAGACGATGTACAAAATGTCCAACACATATGCAAATGTTCATTGTATGTCAGCAGTTTAAAAAACAGCTTTAGCTCATCCACATTGAGTACAAGTCTTGTAACTATATAAATTGCAGATATAAATCTCTCTGTTTGAAGGAATTTATGTAATTTAGCTGGGCTTCACTATCATCTGTTTGGAGAGGACAATATGGTCAGAGTTCCACAATTATTTACAACAGACAGGTAACAATACAGAACAACTCTGGTAGTATTCAGTTAAAAATGCTTTATATAACAACACATGGGTGTGCCATAACAATAACATGCTTTTCCACATATGGTGTGTTAGCAGATATAACCCATACGATGGGAACACAAGATGTTCCTAACAAGCACAGATAGTGGACAACAGATGGACACTATGACAGAAAATATACTGAAACTGAATGCACTTGGAGTGTATTGTACTATTACAATTGCAGTTTATGCAGCCTGGCATGTCAGACATTAAACAATGTGGCACAATGGAAGTGAAACACTCACATAATATATATGCAGCCATGCAAATACCCTAGTAAAGGTTAACAACTGCACCTGTGTGTCTGGCAAACAGAACATATGTAACAGCTTATGTCATCAGATTGGTGTAGTGCTATACGTATCCATTATGGGTTATAAGACGCACAGTAGCCATCATTGCCACAAGCAGACGGGAACATGCTGACTCAGTTCAAAGTGGAATGCATTACCTCAGCTAAGGATATACAAATTGTTGCCCAATATTGTCTGTGGGTGACAGTGGCAGGTAAGGAGCTGAACTTGAAACAATAATGGAGTTGTTGTTAGGTGAGTTAGTGCCCTGGCAGTCCACACCACCCCTACAACCCAAAGCCAAGTTGCTAGAAAAAGTCTTCCTAATTTGAAGAATGAAAAAAACTAATAAACTCTAGCCGACACTAATGTAGACTAATAGGTTTAAGTTATTAAATTCCATATCGATCTAACTCAAGTACAGTTCCATGGGATCTAGCTTAACTGATTCACAGTACTGCATTTATGCTCAAATGACATGTAAGACTGCTTTTAATGCTCCTGGATAATTTGTGTCTGGGTGAGTATATCCTTTCATTACACTTGGTTACAGTATGGCTACCAGATAAGTTGAAGGAAACTGTAGGTGCAATACTGCTGCTGGTTGGTGTTGCTGACTGCCAACAAATTATGTGAGAGCACTGCTGCTACCTGTAGTAGCTGGTGGGTGGTGCTGTACAGTTTGGGCAGTAGACTGACCCCCCCCCTCCATGTACAGCATGCTCATTGCAATTCATTCCCCCAGCCCTCGGCCCCTAGCTGAATGATGGCTCCTAGGTGAATGATCCACAATTTGGGTCAGTTCATATATGCCATCTGAAATTCTGAATCTGCACATGTGGGGCAGACACGGCTTCCTGTTTATTCCTACTATAACATTCACATGCCGGACAAAGGTGGCCATGAGTTCTGCATGGTGCCATTCAAGACTGTTATGCCAGCTGGTGAGTGACAAGGTTACTGACCAACACCAGGGCATTGTGTGTTGTACGAATGCAGTGATGCACCTGTTCATTTGTTTAAAGCAGCAGGTAAATATCTGCAGAGATACATCCACTTGTATATGCCAGTTGCCCATGATTACCTCTGTAGACTAAATCTGTCCAGCATCTACATGTCCTAGTAATGGAAGGCCTATCATGGAGGGACCCCTGGTTTTATTCACTGACCTCAGCTGACAGGTTATCAACAGCATCAGGTGATTCAGCTGTCACATGAACTGCTGAAGGCGGTCACTGCTGACATGATCCTCTGATCAGTCTCCTCTTTCATTGTGCCCTGTGTGGCATGGACTGTGCAGGGGATGGCACTAACATTGTCTTTTATATCAAAGTCAGTAGAAGAGGCTGGAGAGAGCATCTCTCTCTCTCTCTCTCTCTCTCTCTAGCAGGAACTACAAAGGTGTAAAAAGGAAAGCATTAGAGGTAAACCCCTAACCAAACACAAACATACTTACTACTATGACACATATAGAAAGTTAACTAAATGAATCCAGTCTGACATAAGTGCTTGTATCCATCACTGTACTACACCCCCAAAGTGTCCCTTTATAAATATGTATGTCTGTTGTACCGTACAACCTATCGTCTGGTCTGTGCTTACTGCCAGATATCTTGCAGTATGGTTATGATTGTAGGACTATGAAAATAGCATACATCTCCTGCATAATTTAAATGTTCCCATAATACATTGCCTAAAAATGTCTTATGGTCATTTGATGACATGTGCAGACATGTTTCATATTATCACAGCATATTGTGGATGATATTACATACATATTCATGATAGTCTCATCATAAAACAGTGTTACTACTTTCAAATGGGAGCTGTGGTACTTTGCAGAGGTTTGCATACATAGCTCAGCTTTCTAAGTGTATAAGACCAATATTTAAAATCTGAACCTATTTTTGGCCCTCTGCCCCCTAATTATTTTTGGCTTTTTCCTGGACTAAGAGGTTGAGAGATATGTTCATATGGTACAGGAGTGCTTTGCAATGCACTGATGTACATACCACTGTTACAAATGGGGCTGGGGATGATTAGGGCAGGTGTAATACAAGTTTGACAGGTACACTTCTTTGGGGAAGTTGGGACAGCTGCCATCAATAAGGGAGGGGTTGAGTGTACCTACCGGCCAAGTCCCTCATTTGTTATATATCAGAGCTGTTTTCATTATTAATATTAGTCTTCTAAAATATTTCTTACTAAGTTTTATTTGCATTTGTTCATATTTTATTGCTGATCCTACATCACATCCTAACTACTTATGCATTCCCTCTTGCCTAATTTCTTTTATATCACCTGTCCCAGACTGATATTTTCTTGGTGCTGCTATTTTCCTGGTTTAAAGCTTGCTTTTGCACACTTATCAAGACCAAATGGCATTCTTATATCATCTGAGAAAGTTTTGACCACCTGCAATTGTGCTTTCAGCTCATCATCTGATGAACTGTACAGTTTTAAATCATTCACAAAAAGACTTTATACTTTGTTGTTTTCTGGGAGCCAAACTGTAACCATGACATAATCTATTAAGTAGACAACTTAATGGGTTAAGGGCAAGACAAAAGACCAGTGGTGACAAAGAGTCACCCTAGAATATTCCCTTTTAATTTTTATCCCTGAGATAATAACTTGTCCTTCATCTTGATGGTTTGCTACTGTTTCATGGTCACTGTAATGTAATCAATCAATGTAGGTTTTATCTTCTACATTTGTTAAGAACTCTTTTAGCCATGAATGTGGGATGTTATTAAATGCTTTTTTGTGGTCTATTCATGACATGCTTAGATTTTTCCCAGTTTTACAATTCTCCATTATGACATTATATAACAGCAAATGATCCTTTGTTCCATATGACTTTATTTTGTTACCCTTTTGTTCTATTGCAATGATTGAGCTTTCGTCTAAATAACAGTACACTCTGTGAGCATAAATTCCAGTGTATAATCTTTACTTCATTGGAAAGTAAATAATTGGTCCATAGTTTTTAAGATATCTTACAGGTTCACTCTTAAGGAAGAGTATCATTTTTCCTGTTGTTAACAAGGCTGGCATATACTTGAGGTGTGCATAGAAATAGTTCTTGCTCATAGCTAAATCTTCATGTAAAGATTTTAATACTTTTAGAAAGAAACTAGGTACTGCATTGTGTTCTGGAGTTTTCCATTTAGGAGCTTTTATTAATTTTGTTTCAATCGTTGTGGCTGTTACTTCATCCCATTTCATATCCTATACATTAAAACTTCCAATTCTTTCTTTTACTTCTTTCCATTTACCATCTTTGTTATGTTCCACATGATCTTCACAGATATTTTACCAAAATGTGTCTATTTTTTTTCTTTTTTGGTGGTGTTTCTATTTCTTTAGCCTCGTTTCCCAGTTCTTCATAAACTTTTTGGGTCATCAATAAATTGCTTATTTTGTACTTTTCCTTTATATGTATTTGCATATCATCTATGTTTTTCTGCCTGCGATGATATATTTAATTTATTATTTGCAATAGTGTACAACAGATCCTGGTCTGTTCTGATATTGCACATTACTTTTCTCCCCTCTGTTTTTGTTAATCGTTTCCCTCTCCTGTACTCTTCTAACAACAACACTTTTTGTCTTAATTGCTTTATAGTTTTCTCAATTCTATATTTCCATGATGGTATTTGATTTCTTCCCTTCCTTTTCCTTACTGCCGTGTGTTTTTGTAGTAAGACTTTATGTATTATTAGGTGCACAGTAATATTTCCTATTTACTTCTGTTATATTGCATGAATTTTTATGAACATCTCAATTACTGTGCTCATTTGTTTTATTAAACTTCTGACATTTTGGGTCTTATTAACTTTCTGTAGTCTGTTTCTTTCTTTGATGCTAATATGTCTATCCATCTCTATTAAAGCAAGCAATTATTCCCCTAGAGCATTTTCTTCTAAAGTAGGGCATATTCTTTGTTCTCTGTTTCCTGCAAGCATTCTGCAGAAAGCTCCAGAGAATCTTCCTGTGCCATATTTTCTTCAGCTTCCCCATGTCATCCATTGGTCTTTCATATGGGAACTCACTGGCCAATCACTCAACAATATTGACTGTGTCAGAGTTGCCACAGTTTCCTGTTCCTTCCCTTGCTGTGCAACTCCAAATGAACTTTTGTACTGCTTTCCTACTGAGTGCTCTAAAGTATCTTCATATGGCAACTGATCATATGCTTCCTGCTCCAATGGTTTCTCTTTAATTTTGGGATTCATTATTCTGTCATACTGTAATGTTATCAGAGTTAGATTTTCTACACTAAATACTTCACTTCACAGGTAATCTATAACTTCTGTTTCTATTTATTTACCTTCTCCATTACTAATTCTCTTTTTACTCTCTCTTTTATTTTCTTATGTAGCTCCCACTGTTATTTCATTGTAGAAGTAATAGAATGGAGTTTTCCATTATACCACAAGGTGGAGCTCCTTTTCAGGAATATAAAAAACAATTTCGAAAATGAAAGAGAGGAGATTGGAACACTAGCTAAAGGAGGGAAGACTGAAAGACTAGCTGAAGGGAAAGGGCCTTGCAGCATGACTGGATTTTTTCTAATGTTTTGGGGCAGAGAAGTGAGGTAGCAGTTTGTGTCTGTCTCTTGCTGAAATCCTGGATGATAGTATTTTGTGGATTCAGGAAAGAAGTTCTGAAACCAGTAGTTCCACACCTGCATATGATTCAACAAGAAAAGGAGTTCCCTTGGGCCTAGTGCAGAGATGCCATAGATGACTACCAGAGTTCTGGCAGGTGATTTTCCATTTTTCTCCTCGGTGGAACTGTGGTGCCTGGTCGCTGGGATATTCTCGACTGAGTGGTGAGAGGTTTTTGGCCATCTTTTTTATACTTTTATAAGATTGTGGATTCCCCCCAAATGCTTCCTGGATTACAAATAACTGGGATCCATATGAGCTCCAACCTTGGGCCCCATCATACCGGCAGTAGGACTGTAAGTAGTCACTGGCCAGTGAACAGGGTACAAAAGAGTGTCTCATAGTTGGTCTGTTTATATTGATCCAGGGGATAGAGGGTGTCAGTACTGTTGCCTTAAATACACTTTACTGATAAATGACATTGCATTTTCTCATATTTGTATTGTTGCATTATAAATCTTTATTATTCAGTGACATTGCATTTTGCTCATGTTAGTACTGCTGCCTTCAGGAATCTTTACTGCTCAATGACATTGCATCTTTTTCATATCTGTACTGTTGTAGTAGAACCGTTTTTTCCCCCTCAATGACATTGCATTTTTTCCGTGTTTGTATTGCTGTATTATAAAAGCTTTACTGCTCATTGATATTGCCTTGTGTGCATGTTTGAATGTCAAGATCTTTTCTGTTGAGTTCTGGGGAAGGGAGTAAATGTATGGTTTCATTACATACATATCGCGCTCTGTCTTACTGCTAACTGGTGCACTGTTGAAATAATTTGTTTGTTGCTATGCTATTCCCCTTTAAAACTAAAGTGTCACCTAGAATAAAACCTGTTATCACTTGCCACCTTGGGGCATTGGGCCTAAAGAAGGGGTGTCACCAGAGTCAGGTAGGAAGGAACCCATATCTACTTCAGCTACACCTGCGGGTGCACTACACTTAATTTTTCTATTTTAAAATTTTCCATATCTGGATGCCTTTGCTTATATTTATCTTGAAATATCTTTGGTGCTGCTTTTTTTGTATTAATTAGTTTTGCTTTCTCCTTTGCATAAATATTGCACTACATTAAATCTCTTTTTTCTTTGTCCATATTTCTTCTTCAGATGTTTCCCGCTCCTTCTGTTTCTCTTTACTTGGGAGACTCATTGTTCCATCATGCTGTGACATAACCCATGTTAAATTTTCTACATTAAATCCTTTACTTCACAGGTATTCTACAACTTCAGCTTCTATTTTTTAACTTCTACTTTATTAATCTTCTATTCTACATTCTCCTTTGTGATCTTATTTGATCAGAGAGAGCCATTAAGTGGGAAGGACAAAATGTCAATAGTAGGTTGTTTTGAGACAAGCAGGGTACCAAACTACCACCAGAGGTTATATCCTATCATAGTGAATGGCAAAGAGGCCTTTGCTAAGAGAGACACAGCCTCTGATTTAACCATTGTGAAGCCTGCAATGGTTACAGAGGAGCAATACTTGCCTGGGCAGTCTACTCCAGTCAGAGCTTTAGGAGGGACCCCATTCCACATACCTTTGGCTAGGGTTCACCTTGACTGGGAAGGCAGAAAAGGAAGCCAGCAAGTAGCTGTGTTTGAGGATATCCCTGCAGATGTCCTGATAAGAAATGATTTTGAAAATGCAGTACCATGTGCTCATGCAGTTACATGTAGTCAAACTTGGAGACAAGCATGTGGGTCTGGTAGCCTGGGGGAGACACAGACCACACACTTGCAGCCAGAACTGGTGAGGTGGTTACTTCAGTGAAGGAGCTACCGTGTAGCAGTGAGACTGAAGGTGAGCCACAGCTGGTTGTGGATACTGATGTTCCCTTGGACAGAATGACTGCAATGGTAGAGGTGAGTAGTAGTACCGAAGCTGACAGTGAGGCTCCGCTGTCAGAGGATACCAAACTTCCTGTGTAAGGGGAGCTGGGAAGGGTTACAAAGAGAGAGTTGACACAGGCTCAGCTCTCAGACCCTACATTTCAAGGCCTGAGGCAGGTACCTAGTAAGACACCTGATTCTCATGGACAGGTGGAATCTGTATAGTGGGACAAAGGGTTACTGTATAGAGAATGGACCCCTGAGGGAGGCCTAGAAGGTGAGAGAATACAGCAGTTGGCAGTGCCTAGAGCCTACTGCCTAGTGTTTCTAGCCATAGCCCATGATATTCCCTTTGCAGATCATATGGGCATAAAACATACAAAGAGACATAATATGCAGAACTTCTATTGGCCGAGAATTTCCAGAGATGTAACTGGGTACTGCAGGACCTGTGAGCAGAGCCAAAAGGTAGGCAAGGCAGGAGATAAGGTGAAAGCTCCTTTGATGCCTTTGCCTGTGATTGAGGAGCCATTTCAGAGTGTAGCTATGGATATTGTGGGGACTCTGAGTACCCCAAGTTCCACAGGGGAAAAAGTATATCCTAGTACATTATGCTACAACATACCCTGAGGCAGTGGTTTTGTCCTCCACTGAGGCAGAAAAGGTGGCAAATGCTTTGTTAGAGATTTTCAGCAGGGTAGGTTTCCCAAAAGAAATACTGACCGACAGAGGTGCCAATATTATGTCAGACCTGCTGGCTTGTCTGGGGATGTAGTGTGAAATAAAGCACCTAAGGACCACCCCCTACCATCCCCAGACTAATGGTCTTATTGAGAGGTTAAACTCTACTCTCAAGTCCATGCTACAGGCATTTCCAGACCATCTGTTGTTTCCTTACAGAGGGGTGCCCCAGGAATCCACAGGTTTTTCCCCCTTAGAGTTGCTGTGTGGGCATAGGGTGAGGGAGCCTCTAGATTTAATTTGAGATGAGTGGGAAGGCAAGTGTGAATCCCACAAGGAATCTGTTTTGGTATATGTGCTAAACCTTAGGACAAGGCTCAGGGAACTCATGGGCTTGGCCCAGGAGAACCTGTCAGAAGCTCAACAACAGAAAAAGGTCTGGTATAACAGGAATGCTTGAGCTAGAGAGTATGCTGTAGGTCAGCAGATAATGGTTCTCATTCCTGTCAGACACAACAAGCTGCAAGCAGCTTGGGAGGGACCCTACAAGGTGGTAAGAAAGGTAAGTGATGCTAACTACATGGCAGAACTGCTAGGCAGGATGCAGGGATACAAACTGTTCCATGTTAACATGAGAAAACCTTACCATGATAGGGAGGCCCTTGTGTTGGGTATTTGCAGCGGATTGCAGGAAGAGTCTGAAGGGGATCTGATGACTGACCGCTTCAGTGAGGCTTGGACTGACACCTCAGTGGAAGAGGTAGCAATGTCCCAGCAGCTCTCTCATACCCAGGTTTGAGAAATCCGAGCAGTGTTATAGGAGTTTGGGGACATGTTCACTGGGAAACCAGTGTACATCCACCTGGTGCAGCACCATGTGGATACAGGATACCCAAAGGCCTATTAGACAGGCCCCTTATAGGGTGCCTGAGAGAGTCAAACAGACTCTGAGGGAGGAGATACAGAACTGTTGGAACTAGGGGTAATTCAAGAGTCCAACAGTCCCTGGGCCTCTTCAGTGGTGTTGGTACCAAAGAAGGATGGCAGCACTAGGTTCTGTGTGGACTACAGGAAATTAAATAATCACACAGATTCAGATGCTTACCCCATGCCTAGGACAGATGAAGCCCTAGGGGAGCTGGGTGGGGCTAAGTGTCTTACCACTATTGATCTTATCAAGGCTTACTTGCAGGTGTCCTTAACTCCCAGAGAGAGGTCGCCCTTTGTAACTTCTTTTGGCTTGTATGAGTTCACAATGATGCCCTTTGGGATGAAAAATACCCCAGCGACTTTCCAGAGGCTGGTAGATCATATCTCAGTAGGGGCAGGAGGGATTTTCCTTGCTTACCTGGATAATATTGCCATCTAGAGCCATTCCTGGCAAGAGCACCTTCAACATGTCAGGGAGGTGCTGAGTAGACTACAGAGGGCAGGGTTGACCATTAAGTCGAGAAAATGTCAGGTGGGTATGGCAGTAGTCTCCTACCTGGGACATAGGGTGGGGAGTGGTAAGATCAGGGCAGAACCTGCCAAAGTAGAAGCCATTCAGGCATGCTCTGAACCTGTTACCAAAAAGCAGGTGAGGGCATTATTAGGGACAGCAGTGTACTACAGAAAGTTCGTCCCCAGTGATAGTACCATAGCTGTTCCCCTCACAGACCTGACAAGGAAAAACAGGCCAGATAAGGTAGTGTGGACTGCAGCATGTGAGCAGGCGTTCCAGAAGCATAAAGAAGCTTTGGGAGGACCCCCTGTGTTAGCCAATCCAGATTACAGCAAATAATTTGTTGTGCAGGTGGATGCTTTGAACCATGGGGTGGGGGCTGTACTTAGCCAGATTTCTTCAGAGGGAGAAGAGCACCCAGTGGTTTATCTCAGTCATAGGTTCCATTCCAGGGAGGAATGCTATGCAGCTGTAGAAGAGGAATGTCTAGCCATGGTATGGGCTCTGCAAAAACTTCAGCCTTATCTGTAGGGAAGAAAATTCACTGTAGTTACAGATTACAATCCCCTAACATGCTTTTACACTGAGCGAGCCAGTAAAATGCCAATTTGATAAGATGGAGCCTAGGGTTGCAAGTATATCATATGTCATTGTAGCACCACAGTGGGGTTAGCAATACCAACGCAGATGGGTTTTCAAGATCGGGAATGGGGTAAGGTATACTCAGACCTAACTCCCTCAAGCAACATTTCTGGAGAGAAGGGGACATAGCTGGAGAACCTGTGCCAGCCTTCCCCACGAGTGTCTGTATGTTGTATATAACTCATATGTCAAAGTGTATGTGTGTCAGCTACTTGGGCAGGGACACAAAGCACTGATTGGACAGAAAGTGTGCTGGAGGTTTTGGCTTGACCACTAGGCTGAGATCTGTACACTATAGCTGTGCCACTGGGGAGTCTTACTGGGGATCTGGAGAGAAAGGGAGAAACCAGCCCAAGACCGACTGTGATTTCTGTGTGCTCTTAAGGGAAACTGTACTTTATTGTGTGTATACTTGTTATCCTTCCCAATGTGCACACCCCTCACTGGTGCTAGTAGTGAGCATTGAGGCTCCTTGATTACTGTGCCAGTGCAGGGACATTACAAGGGGGATCAGAAGGTTAGAGTTATGGAGGGGAAGAGGATGGTTTATGAAGCAACTGAGAGATTAAAGTTAGGGAGTTGAGGAGGGATTTTAGGTTTAGGGAGTAATTGGGAGGATGTGGAAGGTTTGGGAGGTGATTTTAGGTTTAGGAAATAATCAGGTGAGAATGGAAGGTTAGGGATGGGGATTTTAGGCTTAGGGAATATTAGGGAGGTAGTGGAAGAATAGAATTAGGGAGGGGAGGATAATTTTAGGTTCAGACAGAAATCAGAAGCTAAAAGAAGGTTAGGTATGGGGATTTTAGATTCAGAGAGAAATTAGGAGTTTAGGATTATGGAGAGAGGGGATTCATCTTAAGCGTATGAGCAGAGGGGATGGGAGGTATGGCATCCTCACTCTGGGCCACTAATCAAGGAGCTTGAATCCTCACCACTGACACTGGAGAGGAACATTCACTTGCAATACATATGGATATACTCAGTATTTCCAGATGCAGACTTCTCTGCATCAAGCAACATTTCCCTTAAGAGCACACAGGGCACACACTCAGCCCAGGGTTTGGATGTGTCTATCTGTCTCCCTCCAGGTCCTCAATAAGACTACCCACTGGCACAGCTGTAGGGTTAGGTCCTCAACTGAGTGTCCGAGCCAAGTCTTCCAACACCATATCTGGAAAACCAGTGCTCTGTGTCCCTGCTCCAAGTAGCTGACACACACACTCTTTGAAATTTATTTTTCACACACACACACACACACACACACACACACACACACACCTGGGAAAGACTGACTAGGATTACCCACTCTACCAACCTTGCACAGACTATAAGCTAGATTCACTGCCACCAATCAATTACTATAAGGTTCTTACAAGGTTATCCAATTATACTGAGTGAAATTAATATTAATACAAATGGTAGTGTTGACCAAACAACCAAGCTTTCTGGAGATGCTAGAGTTATCACCAAATAAATATGTGCAAATACTCTCAAAACTTGCATATTTTTTAAAAGGACCAGCCACAATGAGAAGGTTAAATATATTTAATAATAAATAGTAAAAGAATGTGAGAATATTAAATATCTATTTACAGTAAACACCAGAGTTTCAGCCACAGGAAATATTAAAAATAATACCAATGGCAAGTTTCACACAGTTATAGAAGAACAGTATTTAGCTAGTCTCACTGTCTATTCCTGATTGACTAAAATAATTACTGTTCCTAATTACTGAATAGAGCAAGGCAAGATGGGTTAGTGGTACTTGTTGCCAGATCCAAGACAAACTACAGAAAGCTCCTGAGACCTCAGTCTCCTATAATATTAAAACATTATTTCTGTACAGAATGACATTACATATATCTGATCATCTGACTCTTGTTTCCCGCGCTATCCCCATCACTAGAAGCTGCCAGGTTTTAGCACCTATGTGCTACAATGCATACTAGACCTTTAGCTAAGTTTTATTAAAGCATCTGGAAGCCATAAAACAATAAAATCATTCCACTCTTCCTACAGGAGCTACAACCTATTCTCTACCACAGACATTGCGTCTCAGGCTCCATTCAAAACTCTGGAATAACATATTTATGTCTTAACCCATAAAGTAATTTAATTTCAAAAATATATTTTCAATGTCAGGTGGAATAACCTCTTCTCTCCCAGTATATATTGCTGCAGTGTATATATTTAAATAGTTACAATAATGCATGTACATTTCTTTTCTGTCCAGCAGGAAACGCTGTTGATAGATTTTAACACAAGCAAACCTCACACATACATTTTCAGCACAAACTTCTGTACAAATCAATAGCAAATAAAGTGGTTGTCAAACATACGGCTCTGAAACCATATAACATTTATTTAAAATGAAATAGCAAACGGTAAGCGCTTTCACCACCTAACTGGTGGCTTCTTCAGACCATTAACAAAGAACAACTTTTAAAAAACATTTAAATAACCTTTTACTCACTTTGAATTAATCATTTCCACCTGTTGTCAATAACCTTCCATCAATAAATCTCATTCGTAATGCATGCTCAGTAACGCATATCACGTCACTCAAATACATTTAAAGGTACAGTACTCATATAATACTCTTTTCCATAATAAAATACATGTCTTTCATATAAAAACACATATATTCATAGCAATCAACGTATATTAAGACACATAACATTTCTGGCACCTCTAAGGCATGATATCCCTCTATTTGTAACAACCATTATTGTTTTTATTTATCAAACCATTCCATCGGTGATTAAAGCATTTACATGAGTGGATGTCTCACCAGACACTTCATATTATTGTACTTATATGTGCCTATACCCATCTACTCATCAACCAACTGTTTATGTTCCATATCGTAATAGTATTTATACATTCCATAGTAATAAACATACCTACACACTCATTAGTGCGTTTGTGTCTACACATTACTCATATGCAGTACATAACATAACATTTCCTCACTTGTTAACCAGAAGATATGAAGAGGCATATAATGAACATTTAATTTAAATATAACTGCGTGGAAGCTTTAGAAAATTAGCTTCACTCTTTAGGGTTTCTTTTATATTGCTCATATGCAATCCATAGCATAACGTTTCCTACACTTGTTAACCAGCAGATACAAAGCGGCACATCGTATAACATTTAATTTCTGCCAAAAAGACGCTGCTCCCAATAACAATAAAGGCTGTTCTCAGTAGTAATCCTTATAACTTTGTATGTGTAATCAGTCCACAAGCCAAAACGGATTTCAGTAAACTCACACCTTACTTATTGACATTTAAAATAGAAGAAACAAAAATGGATTTAGTGCATTCATCTCCGCCACGGAGACTTCATCAGAATCATCTGTTTCATGTCTTAACCAATATTTATAACAGTACATTCCTTCTAATTGGCTGGCCACCAATGTTAAAATTTAAACATGCCATATATTTAACCCTTGCATTCCAAATGCTGAACGAATGAAACACTTCAGCATTTTGGACTGATTACACATATAAAGTTACAAGGATTATTACGGAGGACAGCATTTATTGTTATGGCTGTGCTGGCATATGTTACACATCCAGTGCCCTACTTCTCCTGGCATGGCTTGCAGTACCTCCTATCATCATAGAAGGGTTAGGGAGGCAAGGGTGATTTTAGCTTTACAGACTAATTAGGAGTTTAGATTTACAGAAAGGGTGAGAGTTTTTATGGTTAGGGTCAGAGTTCTGGGAGGGATAGTTAGCCTTTAATAACTCTAGAGAAATTGAGTTAGTGTGAGTTTGAGACACTTACCAACATCAACAAATGGCAACAGGGAAGCAAGTTAATGGAACATGAGCACTTGTAGTGGATCCAGTCTATACTTTGTTTTTTTCATATGTCCTACATGACCCACAGTCTACTATGTCCCTGTTGTGCCCTGGCAAGAAATGGAATGTAAATTTGCCACTGTAATGTAAGAAATAGAAAACCTGATTTCAGCAGGATGCTAATCAGTAAACACTACTCCTACCTTTCAGCTTGGGACTGTCATGGTTTTCTACATTACTCATCATTATTAATGATTTCTCTCATGTAGGATCCTGTCAAGTTGCTTAGAGCATTTTGTAATGAGCATGATTCAGAGTGTGTAGATTTAATATGATCTACTAATTAGAAGAAATTCTTGCTTAGGATGAAAGAACTCAATTAAAGGATAGTAAACTTAGTTTAAAAGACAGCAAACTTCTTCTTCTTTCGGCTTTACCCGGTTAGGTGTCGGCACAGCAGAACTCCGGTCCGCTAATGATTGGCAGTAGATTTTTACGGTGCTGAGGTGCCAGCCTTATGCCCTAACATCACCGAAGGCATGTCCATTCACGCATGTCTTTTGAATGCTACTCGACCACGGGGAGGACATGCAGACTCCACAAAGACGACACTCCAGCCAAGAATCAAATGGGGGACCCTCTTGCAGTGAGGCGACAATGCTACCGCTGCACCACTGTGGCTACCAAAAGACAGCAAACTAACAAAGAGTATATCACTTGTTGTGTGTGTGTGTTTGTGTGTGTGTATGTGTGTATTTTATATATATATATATATATATATATATATATATATATATATATATACATATATATATATATATATATATATATATATATATATATATATATATGGGTCTAGGACTATTCACTGAAAGCACATTTCACTGAAAGTCAAATGACTGTGCACAAATTACTGAAAGCACAAGTCATTGAAAACACAATTCACTGAAAACACAATTCACTGAAACACATTTCACTGAAATTTATATATGGCCTTTTCCTCACTGTAGTGCGACCCTGGAGTTAGAATATATAGTAAGAGTGGGGTGTGGGGGGGGGCATAGCTCCCACATAGTTTGGATATATATTACATTTAGAAAAGAGTAATGTATTGAAATTGCAAGCATTCATGTGTATAGTTCAAAATATTTAAAATAGGTGGGGGGCTTGCCCCCCTGCATTCAAGTAGATTTTGTGGTTTTTTTTTTTAACTCACTTTAACGAAAGCGCTTTTTCAATGAAAGCGCTTTCATTAAAGTGTGTTCGTGTGTTCTGTGGTAATGGATTTGGGCTTTTGATCTTTCGATCAAACGTCCTAGATCCATATATACATATATATATATATATATAGATTCACTAGACAATCTCAAATTACTGAAATGTCAAATTTCAGTATTTAAAGACTGTATAGTCAAAATCCCACATACCCAAAAACCCACAACCGCGAAAACCAAAATCACGACCATACACAGACACACACACACATACACACACACACACACACACACACACACACACACACACACACACACACACACACACACACACACACACATACCATCACATAAACAAACACACAAACACACATACACCTACCTGACTACACTACAACAAACAAAACAACACATACAAACACAACATAACATACAAACACACCTACCCAACTTATAAGCAGATGGGCAAGCCCTCCTGCACTCCCCAATGTGGGGACACCCCCCCTACTTATATATACTAACTCCGAGTTTGCAGTAAACTCATAAACACACAAAAACCACCACTACACACACTAAAATCCCTACACATTACCCTTACGTAAACATCACTTACCTGAACCCCCAGCTAAATCCACAATCCGCACCGCACATCACGAATGCGACAACACAACAGCAGATTCAACATTTTCACATTCGAGATAGTGCAGTTTTGCATAAATGCACTTTTGACTATTCAGTCTCGAAATACTGAAATTCGACATTTCGGTATTTCGAGACTGTCTAGTGAACCCTATATATACATACACATATATATATATATATATATATATATATATATATATATATATATATATATTTATATATACATGGATTTACTTCACATAATCAAACATCCAAATGTTCGACTTTCATATGGCTAAGACCATATGATCGAACATTTGAATATTCGAAAATGTGAGAAAAATAAATAAATAAATAAAAATAAACAGTGCTAGCCCCCTGTACCCCTACACCCTCTGCTTTTTAAATATACCAACTCTGAGATCGTACTACATTGCGGTAAAGGGAAATCTTCCACTTGTGTGCTCTATGGAGATCCCCATTCAGACTGTTTGAACCTTTAAAAGTTCGGTCATATGGTCTTGGTCATATGAAAGTCGAGCTTTTAAAAGTTTGACCATCTGAAAGGGACCCATATATATATATATATATATATATATATATATATATATATATATATATATATATATATATATATATATATATATATATATATATATATATATATATATGGGTCTAGGACTATTCACTGAAAGCACATTTCACTGAAACACATTTGACTGTGCACAATTCATTGAAAGCTCAATTCACTGAAACACATTTCACTGAAAGATATATATGGCTTTTTCCCCACTGTTGTGCGACCATGGATTTAATATATATAGTAAGGAGGGGTGTGGGGGGCATAGCCTCCCACCTATTTTAAATATTTTGCACTATATACATGGATACTTGAAATTCCAATAAATAACTCTTTTCTGAACTTAATATATATCCAAAATATGTGGGGGGCTATGCCCCCCCTTACTATATATACTAACTCCAGGATTGCACAACAGTGGGGAAAAGGCCATATATAACTTTCAGTGAAATGTGTTTCAGTGAATTGTGTTTTCAGTGAATTGAGCTTTCAGTGAATTGTGTACAGTCAACTGTGTTTCAGTGAAATGTGCTTTCAGTGAATAGTCCTAGACCCATATATATATATATATATATATACATATATATATATATATATATATATATATGTATATATATATATATATATATATATATATATATATATATATATATATATATATATATATATATATATATATATATATATATATATATATATATATATATATATATATATATATATATATGTGTGTGTGTGTGTGTGTGTATGTGTGTGTGTGCATGTAATTGTGTGCTTCTGTGTGTGTGTGTGTGTGTGTGTGTGTGTGTGTGTGTGTGTGTGTGTGTGTGTATGTGTGTGTGTGTGTGTGTGTGTGTGTGTGTGTGTGTGTCTGCTTGTGTGTGTGTGTGGGTGGGTGCGGGCGTGTGCGTGTTGTGTGCCTGTGTTTGTTTTTACTTGTTTGCTAGCTTGCTAACAAGAATAGTGATTTTTTTTAATGTGAAAAGTGCATTAACTATTCCCTACTGGGGTAGGTGAAAAAAGAAAATAAATGCATACAATCAATATAATAGATTCAGGCTTGGATTCATAAATGTACTGTGACGTGTATGTTTTTTGTATTCACCAAGTACTTGGTGCTGCATGATCTTCCAGCATGAAGACATTCAGCATTATGAAAGGCTGGTCCTGTGACTGTGCTGAATGCTAATGATGCATTCCAGGAGTTTAGGCATATACTAATTAACCATGTGCACTCTCCCTGGAACCACCTCCAGGAAGACATCTACTTGTCTAAGTGATTCAAGAAAGCACTTAGCTGTGCAGATCAACATAGCCATCCCCATCATGTTGCTGTAGCAAACACATCCCAAAGGTAGTGTTCAACTGCCAGACACAAACTTGGTATGGGGAACCACTAGACACCAGGGAGTCACTACAGCAGCAGCATTAAAATGGGGAGTGGGGGAAATGACAGGACACCAGGAATACATTTTAAAAATGCAGTATCAAAGCCACCAAAAATATGAGAGCCATAGAGTAGGGGGATACACAGTTTACAGTGCTATACTGGCACCGACCTAATGACGGGGAGGGGGGATACACTAGACACCAAGGAAAAGTACCCTAAGGCACAGGCATGATGGGGATGGGTTAAATCACCAGAAAGAGTCTTAAGTGCCACAATGGCACCAACCTCAGTGCAGGGATCCAGGGGGATCCAGTGGACCACATGGGATAACATTGCCATGATGGCACCAACATTACTACAGGTATCGGAGTAGGTAGAACTACTGGATGAGTCTCTAATGTGTCATAACGGTATCAATATCAGTATGGTTCCTTGGGTGAAGAGATACATTAGACAACATGGAATACTCCTAAATGCCCTATGGCACATTCAGCATGATAGGAACTTGAGGGATAAACCATCAGATACCAGGACTTACACTCCTATGTACTGTAATGGTAACAACAGTAGTATGTGGATTGGGGTGTTGGTGGTGGGGAGAACCGCTAGACCAGCAGGGCTGACTCTTTAAAGTGCTGCAATGGTATCAATATTGCAATTGGGAGTGGAGGGAGGTGGGATACACCAGACAATTTCACCATGATGGTCTAAGTCATAAGTGCTGTAATGGCACTAAATTATTACAGGCTGGAGGGTAAGGATGGCTACATGGACTGTAATGTGTGTGTGTTTGTGTGTGTGTGTGTGTGTGTGTGTGTGTGTGTGTGTGTGTGTGTGTGTGTGTGTGGGTGTGTGTGTGTGTGTGTGTGTGTGTGTGTGTGTGTGTGTGTGTGTTGCTCTGGAAGGGTGTTTTTAGCATGAGATGAATTCTTGGAAGAATTTCAATAGTATAATTAAATTTAATGTGATGTGGCTACATAATGCCTATAAAATTCAGAAAGGAGAATAAACAATAAGAAGACGATATGTATAGTAAATTATAATTGCGTGCTGATTTCATTAAATATGCTATAAAGTTTATTTCTGGAATGGTTTAAGTTTATTTGAGACAAATTTCTCTAGCTGAGAAATGCAAGGATTAGAATATTTCTGTGTATGGTTCTTTTTTATAAATTATTTAATACTAAAAGTTGGTGGAGTTTGATGGACATATTAGACTATTAATGTTTTTAGCAAATATTTAAAATGATAGCTTAAGAGACCACCAACAAACTCTAATCAACCATTATATCAGTCACAAATACAAAAACAAAAAAAAGGTCAAAAACACCAAATGTACTAAAATGTATTTGCAACTTTAACACTAATCTAAAAGCACAAAAAAATAACAAGGGTAAGTGCTTTAATTGTTTAGATAGAACTTCATCAGACCAAGGGAATGAATGACATAAATGCATTTAAATAACTTACTAAGAATCACATGACTCATAATTAATGAATAATTAATAAATTAACCATTTCCTTTTTAACACTGCCTTGTATTTCTCTTCATCATTCATTCCTGGAGAACTACAAGCATTTCATTTTATCTGCCAAACGTACTCTTTCCAGTTGAGCTCTTTATTAGTATCCCAATTAATTTGAAAATTATCAATTTGATCTATGATGGTGTTTAGCAGTGAGGAAGTTTTTAAACCAGAAAGTAGCATCTGAGGTACATTTTTACTAACTTAGTTCAATTCCATTTAATGCTATTTTGGAATTATACAATGAAAAGCTAAAAAGGAATGACCTCTCACACTCCAAAGACATGCAGCAGGTGGATTGGACACCCTAAATTGGCCTTAGGAGTGAGTGTGTCTATGAGTGAGTGATATGGCTGAACTACCGTGGCAGGGCTAGCCACATTATGGTGTAAACCTTGGCTTGAGATGATTGTCACTGTTAAGTGGCACCCCAACCCCATGTGCAAAAATGGAAAAAAGGGGTTGTGGATGGATGGATGGATGGATAGACCAAATCACACTGGTGGCAGAGTTGGTATAATCATGTTTGAATGGTGGTATCACCTTATCTGAATATTTAAACCTGACAATTGAGGAACATCTTAAAAGTTTATGATTTATTGTAGAGGAGCTGAGCTATTGGAAGTTGTAAATAAAACCTGAACTAAATGGGAATATAAGCTTCAAAGTGGTTTTTGATGCACTGCAGTTCAGAAATACAAAACAAAAAGGATGCAATGTTTATATACTTTGATTACTTCTAAAATTCATAAATGTAAGGTTAGCACATGGGATAATTTATTAATTGCATTATAATGTCAAGAGCATATCTCATAATGTATGACATTATGCTTTCCTTTAAACATAGTAACAATGTATTTAAAAGTGTTATCTATGTCTGTTTATTAACAGTAAGATACTGATTTATAAAACTACTAATCTTGAAAAAAAGAAAATTTGCATACTTACAAACTGAGTTTGTATGGCCCAGTTAAATAACCCCAGTCAACAAATATAAATAAATAATGTTCTTATAATTAGATGGTTGGTTTGTTATAAATATTATGGGTTTAAATGGAAAGAACAGAATAAATATTATTTAAATATTAGTATGGAATTAAGGGAGTGCTATAGGGCAAAGACTAACAGAGATGATTTGTGTTATAAATATATTTATATCTTATGTATATTTATATCTGCATAGAAATACTGAGGTATTAAACTGAAGTATTGTAGGAAGTTAGATTCAGGAGTGCACAGTATAGTTAGGAGCTTGTACTCAAACTAGTGGCTTAACTGTCTTTGTTAGCATTTAGTAGTAAAATGTATTATACAATGATTTATATGGGATAACTACGTTAGGTATTTAGTTTATGTTTGCTTTTGTGGTTTTGTGCATTTAAACAAAGCATTATAGTTCTTCTGTCTAATAACTTATGGTAAATATTTGCTGCAGTATTTATGTATATCATTTATCTTTTAGAGGTGGTGACTCAAATACAAATTTAAATAGTAGCTAAACGATCATGTTGAAAGAATTGCCATTAAATATTAATGATATAAACAGTGTCAATAAAAGGAAACCTAGCTAAAGTATTAACAATTGATAAGGCTGAATTATTTTCACAAGAACACATATCAGATAGATGTGTAAAGACTAAATAATAAGCTTTGAAGTAGCAGTAAATTCTTCACTTAGGTAAAAAGAAGAATGACTGCCATAGTGGAGAAGCAAACAAGTATACCAATGTTTCTGCTAAGCATACAGATTCAAAATATATGATTTCCATATTAGTTTTAGGGCATCAACATAAATTATTCACATTAGTAAATATATAATTACATCCAAGACTTGAAGCTAAATTGCAGTGGGATTATCTTGAAATTTTATTTAGTAACTTGATATTTTTTTGTGTGTGGCATTTTATTTGTGTATTAAAGAAAGAAGATTAAAAAGATGAAGCTGAGGAATCAAGGATCTCAGCTTTTGATGAGTCTAACTCCTTGAATTTCTTTTATTCATACAAATTCAAGATAAAAAGAAGAAAACAGTATATTTATTTAGAATAGGTTAATGAACAAACTAGAACAAGTTAAAGTTATTCCATGGCCCTTTTCAGATTATGAAGCTATTTGTTCTACTTGTTTTAATATGTCATCTACTATTAAGGGAATTTTTTATCAGAATTTCAGATTACACAATGAAACAAAAATACTTTACAGGCGGTTTATTAATGATCGTGAAACAGCATTTGGAAATCAATAGCAATAGAGAAGTTGATAATGGAACACATTAGGAGTCATTAAAACTTTACTTATTCGGGAAATAAAAACCTGGTGTAATACAATAAAAAGTAGAATAGGGACTTTCAATACAACAGACTATGTCTAAAACAAAGTTAAAGATTCAAAAAGGACATGGAATATTAAAACAGCTGAAGCATTAAATAAAGAATATCAAGTAATGTTAAATTATAAAGTCTCTATAGTCCTAGAGAAAATGGCAATACAGTCAGCTGTTACAGATACAAAATGTCCACTTTGGTTAGCTAGTAGATCTAGAATTATCTCTAAATTCATTCAGAGAAAAAGTACTATTTTAGAAACTCATAAAGTTCCACAAATACTAGGATAGTCCTTCAACTTTTAAAAGACACCATGATGAAATTAACAAAACTGACAGGGAAGAAAATAATGAGACACAAGATTTTTGAACAAAAATATAAACCTTAAGGTAAATGATGAGTAGCTAAAAGTTTTACTAAAGACTATAAATAGATTTGAAGTTAAAGATTGTGTTAAAATAAATAAACCATTTGGTCTTCACAGTATCATCCCAGAAATACATAAAATTATTTGACAAGGTAAGGATACAATTGTTAAAACTTTCTTTTCTTTTACTAATAAAAAGTACCAATCTGATGCCACTGTCTTGAAACATACACTAATAACTCCCATTTAAAACAAGATAGAGATCCTGAATTATATTGCTTGTACAGGTCTATTTGCTTACTTAATAAAAATTGGTAAGAAAATCAAATGGATTGAGAAGTGCTTGCCTGAGTAGATATTGCTGTGTATGAATGCCTTACTGGAAAGTTAGGCTGAAGTTTAATTTAGGTGTTAAGCTATCTAGGATAGGAAGCAGTTAGGTGGAAAAAGCATATGAGGAAGGGAGAGGGGGAATAGTTAGTATTTAGGGGGAGGCAAGTTTCATTCTGTTTGGTGTGAGTGTTCATATCAAGGCAATACATCTGTGAGTAGGTTTACTATCATTATGTTGGACCCAACTCGGTCTAATGCTGCTTTAGTTGACCCACGTCTGCGAAAGTTGACAATGCTGAATCCTGACATTGCCAAAGTACGTCTCGAATGCGACCACGGAACGGGCTTTAACATGGGTCGAGACAGGAGCGAGATTTTTACTTCTACAATGTCACGTTTGACATCATTGTCACCATTCAACCCCCTGACTTTTGTTGAAGTGGATTAATCCGAATCCACTTCAACATAATGATAGCAAACCCTGTGAATATCCTCGTGACTGCTGAGCCAGGCAAGGGAGAGCAATGCATTCTGGTTTGCAATGAAAGTAAGTGCTGAGCAGTGGGAAGCTAGCTAACAAGGTAAGTTGTATGGTACCCTTGAGGAGTAGAGCATAGGCTGGAGTTCAGGATAAGATTTAACAGAAGGGCATTGGTGGCTTGCATGTGGTAATATATGTGGCCTCATACAGACAAACTTATATGTTTGCCCACAACACATGCAGACTCCAAAGAATTTTTGCTCAGGCAGACTGCAAATGTTGGAAGTGTGGTGGGGAAGAAAGACTCAACCACTGGGAATTCTGACTTAGAATCATGCTTATCTAGGTTAACTTAATTAGCCTATTTTAATTCTTTACAGGTAACTAAAAACTACTGAAAATATTTGCATTAGAATGTCATTCTCAATATTAAAAAAATAAGCAAAGATGACAATCATTTCATTGTTTAGGGGGATATTCTCTTGGAAGTATTTCCATACAAAATTGTTTATTTGCATACCTTAGATTATAACTTTTGCAGGAGATGCAACAACTTACTAAAGCAGATTGCCAACATATATTCTACAGCTGTGTTAAATGAAATGGACTCTGGTAGGACTTTCAGAATTTTATAATAGTTTCATTGTCTGA
Organism: Protopterus annectens; assembly: GCF_019279795.1. Taxonomy (NCBI): domain Eukaryota; kingdom Metazoa; phylum Chordata; order Ceratodontiformes; family Protopteridae; genus Protopterus; species Protopterus annectens. The sequence goes on along the minus strand of NC_056744.1, from coordinate 1,089,763,137 downwards.
GAACTGTACATTATCTAGATGTTTAATCTTCCTCAGTGATCCATCCCTTGATGTGTTATAAGATTTTGATACTCTTTATTATGGGTTGTATTAATGATAGCTGGGAAAGTAATTACTGAAACTGGACAAGTGTCATAGGCACAATCTTTTCAAGACTTTCTACATCTTGACACTGTTACCTTCCAAATAGAAATAGAAGCTGTCACAGTCCTAATAAATCAACACAGACAACCAAAGACATTTGATGACCTTTATTGTAATGAAAATGAATAACAAACATCAAACTTTATTGAGCCACACAAATTTAACATTGCAACAAATAGGATAGTAAACATAAGGGCAGCATACCCGCTCACCCTTGGATAAGTAGCATCTCCCACTTGCTCACTTATCAAAGTAATCATGAAGGCAGCATCCCCGCTCATTTGAATATCATCAGTTTCATAATTCCATTCCAAGTCATCCACCATCAATTCCAAATATCCTACTGAGGGGGACAGAAGAGGGTCAAGCCTGACCATCTTCTCTGCCCACCAGCCCAAAGGGTTGTTCCCCTCAGACCATACCACTTTTCAATAGATCCCCCACCTTCATGCCCAGGTTAAGATTAAATAAATCAACCCCAGATTCATTGAGATGAACTCTATCTGACCTATACCATACAGGGTCCCTGCTTTCAAACTCCACATGCCGTATCGTATGCACCTGAATGTCCATCAAACATTTCACCAAAGTAAAATTAACATACCTCCTAGCCCTCTCCACCACCAAAAAATTATTTGCCTCTCTCCACACCAACCAGGGAATAATTTCAGACCATATCAAAACCAAAGATGGATGCATCCTTTTCAATGCTAACACAACCTCACAAATATGATCTACCAACTGCCTTTCCAGAATCTTACCTAAATCATCCCCTCCTAAATGAATCAACAGCTGCGGCAACCCTCATTGGCTCTGTAACCCAATAAATGCCTACAATATCCTGCTCCACATCAACCCTCTAACACCATGCCAGATGACCTTCCATCCAAAATGGTCCAGCCCCAAATTAATTCCTTTGCATCTAAGTGCTGCACACCTAGCTGCCCAAAAGACGAAAGAATGCCCCAGGATGATGATGATCCTTCTGCTACCTAAAAAAAAAAAAAAAAAAAAAAAAAAAAAACTTGTAAACAAATCCTACCACAAAACTACTTAATATAGGTTCATAGGTTCATAGGTTGGTACTAGGCTATCAGCCCTAGGGCCTATACAAGCCTAGCCATAACAGTTCCCTGGCTATTTCTTCCTACACTATTTAGTTCCCTGGACCCCTGTCTATCAGGGAGACTGACGGGATCCCTGGGGTGAATTTCCTTTCTACCATCCAATTGTCAAGGTTCCTTTTTGAAGAGGTCCAAAGAGGCGCTCTGCTTGACATGTATGGGCAGTCTATTCCAGAGTCTGGGGATTCTCTGGGTCAGGAACCTATCCCTCCAGCATGTTTTGTTTATTGTGATGACAGGGTTTAGATCCCTGAAGTGTGTGGCTCTGATGGATTGGGATTTCTTTAAGTGTAGCATGTCCAACAGCTCTGGGTTTGACATGGCCTTGTATGTTAAGCAGAGATTGCCTCTGAGTAGACGATATGCAACAGAGTATAGCTGGAGTTTTTTAAGGCGGTCAGCATAGGGCATCTGCTTTAGGCCTGTGATTCTTTTAGTGAGGTATTTCTGTGGCCTTTCCAGTTGTTGCAGATGTCTTGAGAGGTACATACCAAATGGGGAATTGTATTCTATAATGGGTCTAATGAGGGATGAGTACAGTGGGACAATGACCTCCTTTTTTCTCGATGAAAATCCCTTAGTGATGAGGTGTGCCACATAGAAGGATTTCCTGACTGTTGTGGTGATATGGTTATCGTAGGTGAGACCACTGTCCACCTGTGTCCCTAAATCCCTTATCACACTTTCGGTGTTTAGTGTACTGCCATCTATGTGGTAATTCATGGGTACATGTTTTTTCCCAAAGGAGATAATTATATATTTCTTGGCATTGAGCTTGAGCCCATGGCTCTGGCACCAAGCATCTGTTTCTGTAAAGCCCTTTTGTAGAGTATCCACATCATCTGGGGATTCAATAATGGCTCCCAGTTTGCAGTCATCTGCGAACTTTGTTAGCCAGAGTCCCTTAGTGTTGGCCTGTACTTCAAAGAACCTGAGGTACTCCACTTGTCACATGTCTGGAGCTGGATTTGGAGTTGACTACTTTTACACTGTGGGTTCTGTCAGTAAGCCAGTTGGCAACCCATCGAGTGATGTAAGGATTAATGCCCAGCTTAGTAAGTCTATCTATGATTCCAGAGTGGGGGATGGTGTCAAAGGCCTTGGCGAGGTCCTAATAGGCTGTGTGGACTACTACCTTGCCCTCGTCCACAGCTCTGGAGACTGATTTGAAGAAGTCAATCAGGTTCAAGAGACATGATCGGCCCTTCATGAACCCAAACTGGGTGGGGTCCAGTGTTTGAAGGTTGCCAATGTCTTTGTTTATAAGTTCCAAGATAGTACATTCCATGGCCTTGCAGATCAGGCTCATCAGACTGATGAGACGGTAGTTCCTGGGATCCAAGGTGGATCCCCCCTTGTGGAGTGGGATAACTGTAGCTGTGCGCCACTCAGTGGGCACGAAGCCTGAGGTAAGGCTATGATTAAACACGACACTTAGCTGAGGCGCCAGTTCATTTTGTAGTTCATGTAATACACTGCCCAGGATGTCATCTGGTCCCATGGATGCTGTATTCTTAGCTTTGGAGAGTGTGTTTTTTACCTGTGTGATTGTTATTACCAGAATTTAACAATCTTCCGGTATTGAGATGGGCTGTTTAGGGGGTGAGAGGGCAGTGAAGTTGGCACTGAATTGATTTGCCAGGATATTGGCAATATCCTTGGGATTAGCATATTTAATAACATTCTGTTGTAGCTCAGAGCAGATCGGAGCATTGTCATTTAGATTCTTGACATAGTTATAGAATGCCTTGTGGTTGTCTTTGGAATCTTTGGCAATTTTATTTTCATAACTAGCTTTGGAGGATTTATGAGGGATCTCAGCTTCTTACTGAGGCTGGTAAGGGAGTTTTTTGCATGCTGGGATTTTCCTCCTCTTTTCTGCAACAGTTTCTTCCTTTTGTTGTAAAGTTGGTTTATGGCAGGGGACCACCAGATTGGCTTCCTTTTTTTGGAGGAGAGCATCTTGGTTCTATTTGGGATGGCACAATTCATGCATGAGTGGATGTACTCGTACAGTGCCCTAGTGTAGGATTCAGCAGTCGAACTTTCAGTTCCCGTCTGCATGAGTTTCATGAAGTTTGTCACTTCTGACTTGAGTAGCATGAAGTTGGCTTTGGAGAAGTTTTTATGGAGGTTTCCTTACTGGGGGGTGGGGGTGGGATGGGGATGTTAAGGGTGATTAGCTTATGGCCAGACCTGACCAAAGAGGGGGTGACCATAAGTGGAGAGCATCGATTTCCCATGTTGGTAATGACCAGGTCTAGGATATTGGAGCCTCTGGAGGGACTATGGATTAGTTGATCCAGGGCACTGGAATTTATGAATTCCAAGAACCATTGGGCAAAGGGGTTGGTACATGAGTAGTTTTCCCAGTTAATGGCAGGGTAGTTGAAATCACCCAGTATTAGGGTGTTTGGTTGGATCTTAATATTTTCCAGTATGTTTAGAAAGATGTAGTGAGAATCTTGAGGCATAGTGGGGGATCTGTAGCAAACTACAGTTTGGATTGCAGTCTTACCTAGTGTTAGTTGCACCTGGAGAATTTCAACCACATTGTGTTGGGCAACTAGCCTGGTGGTGTGAATATCCTTGGTGAATATGGACACTCCTCCACCTTTAGTGTTTCGGTCCTGATTTGGTGACCGAAAAGTGTGGTAAGAGTTGTAGCCTGGTATTGCAGGGGTGCTCTCTGGAGCCTTGAACCAGGTCTCAGTTACTGCACAGATATGGATGTTCTCCATTTTTAGGAGTGCCTCGAGAGAGTGCATTTTGAGGTTTAGACATCTAGCATTGAGTAGCATTACCTTCAGAATTTGCATGCTTGTACCTGTTACGGCGGTGTTTTTTGTCCTTTGAACTTTGCCTAAAAAAGGCACTATAGGGGTGGCAAGAGCCTTAGCCAGTAACCTGAATTCTAGGAGCGACAGGTGCAGACCATCTCTGGCAAAGCATTGTGGTCTGTCGATCATGTCATCCCAGGCAGACAGATACTGGATCCCCTTTGAATGACACCAGAAGCTTAGCCGATTGTTGAAGTCAATCATTTTGTCCTTATATTGTGGTATCATTCTGGGTGAAGGCAGGATGCTACTCAGGGCTAGGGTCATAACTGCCTGGGCTACATGATCCGAGAGCTCTTCCATGTCTCTTTTCATGTAGTCCAGGGAGGTACGTCTCAAGTCATTCACTTCAACATGGACAATGACAGAGTCATATATGTAATTGTGGATTGACTTGAGTGCATGTGTTATGTGGCAGATCCTGGTACCCGACAGGCAGCTGAATGTAATTTTCTCCTTGTTCAGCCTGGTGAGTGGGACATCAGTGTGCCTAACTATAGAGTCACCTATGACTAAAGTGTTAGGTACGTTGTTTTGCCTTAGGGGCTGTTGCTGGGTGGCACACTAGTATTGTGAGCTATGTGACACTTTGGTTGTGATTGGTGTTTGCTTGCATTTCAGCTTCAGAGGTCCTTGTTGCTTGGGCAGGTTACAGTTAAGGGCCTCCTCATATGTGAATTTAATTTTGCTATGTGTGGGTGTTGGTGGTGTGGGTTTTGAAGGGCTATGTGTTGCTTGAGGTGTAGTGCGGGTGTTAACCTTCTCCTCCTGACTATCTAGCACAATCTTGGGTGGACAGAGCTTTGCTTCCAGTTTGGCTATGTAAGTGCATCTCTCACAGGTTGTAGTGTTGGGTGGTAGGAGGAGAGGGTTGTCTGTGTACATGAGGCAATTGCTGCATTGCCCCAGTATGCCCAGATTCACCAGGTGGACAGGAGAAATCACCGGAAGCTGACCCTTGGACATGCCTGATTTGGTGTTTTTTTTGTAAAGTACAGGAGCTGTTTTCCCTTGCCTTAGCAAGGTACTTTGCAGTTATAGGCTGTTTAGTGCCTACGATTAATTTCTCCTTATTAACAAGGAGAGTTGAGTGCTTGTATCAGTTTAAGGCTTCCTAGTGCTTTCCAGTAGGTATTAGAGCAAATTCTAGTCACAGGGATGCTTAAAGGTAAGATGAAAAAAAATGGTTTATCCTAAACACTGCAGTGTGCACTAGATACGTTAGATGTGAAAATAGGTAACTTAAGTTTTACCTGTCTAAAAAGTTAAGTTTTAGTTGAGTCACTATTTTAAAACAACAAGATAGATTGAAAGGGGGTGGTCACTTTTGTATTCTGGTAGGATGGCCAATAAATTTAAATAGTTGAAGGGGAGTGATTTCACAAAATGATAATTTTGTGCTTACTCACACAAGCCAGTGAAAGCAGAGAGGAAATGAGATATATGATCAAATTAACATAAGAGGCAGGCAATTAGAAAGACAGTGGTATTTAAGACCACAATAGTAAGCGGGTAGGTGGGTGGGGAAAAGTTTCTGCCTGACTCACAAGAGACAGAGCTGTAGTCTCTTTTGAAGTTTTAATAAGCAGTTAAAAGCAGAATACAAGTAAAACACAAGGTAAGGAAAACAAATCACAGTATTCAAAATATAAAAAGGCAATAAAGTAATATAAAATACAACAAAAAGCAAATTAACCTTTCCTTCACAACAAAGTGTAGCAGAGTGTGGTGAGCTTTTCTAATAAAGCTCTGAAATTTTTATTTTACCCCTTAAATAGAAGGTTTAGTTCCTAGCTCCACCCCCTCAGTTCACAAATTATTAACCTTAATAGGTTCATAGGTTCATAGGTTCATACTAGGCTATCTGCCCGAGGGCATTTACAAGCCTAGCCCATCGTTTTGTGGCTTACGCCACCCCTTTAGTATGGGGAACTATACCCATTATTTTGCTGTGCCTCTGTCGAGCAGTGACACTGAGGTAATCCCTGGGGTATATCTGTGATCTCCCATCCATTGGTCAAGATTTCTCTTGAACAAGGCCAGCGAGGTGCTCTGCCTCACATATACCGGGATTTTGTTCCACAGCATAGGGAGTCTTTGGGTGATGAATCTATCCCTCCAGCACATCCTATTAATAGCCGTGTCGAGGTTTAAGTCTCCTGCCCTTGTGGTTCTGACGGATCTAGATTGTTTGAGGTGAAGCATATTCATCAAATCTGGGTTTGACATGGCCTTGTATGTTAGGCAAAGGTCACCTCTGAGCAAGCGACTGAATAGAGCTGGAGTTCTTTCAGTCGGGCAGCATAGGACAGATTTTTGAGACCCTTTATCCTTTTGGTGACCTCTTCTATCTTATGTATGAGTCCTTAATTGATCAGTTCTAATTTCTGCCTGACTCACAAGAGACAGAGCTGTGGTCTCTTTTGAAGTTTTAATATCCTTTATGCCAATCTCAAACTAAACCCAAACAAAACAATCAATATCATAAGATGCTATTTCCAACCAGGGCAGAATATCACACCCCTAGAAAATCTCCTGAGCTGGGCTACTCTATCTCTACCCCAGGAAATCATCATTCTCCATGACTTTAACATCAACTGGCTGTCTTGTAATAGTCTCCCAACCATTCACCTTAATCTTCATGGGTTCACTCAACTCATTCAATCCACTACCTGAATCAACAAAAACCCTAACAATCATACCTTACTTGACTGGATTCTAGTCAACAAAGCCCCTCACTGTTACCTAGCAGGCTGGTTACCTGACAATAGTGACCACTCCCCCACTTTCCTAATTTGGCACCACAAAAACAGTCTGAATCCCATTATCCACAGGCAAATACAGAACAAGTCCAACTTCAATCTCAGCTCCTTCATCTCCTCTCTGCAAAAAATTAACTGGTCACCACTAAAATACCTCAGCCTAGATGAGGCTGTCCACTTCTTCAACAGTGCCTTCCTCTCCATCCTAAACACCCATGATCCTGTAAGAAATGCCAAAGACAGATCCAGGCATGCCCCATGGTTACAAAAGACCACCAGAACCCTAATGAAATCCAGTGATAAGGCCTGGGAACACTGGCGACTAACAAATAAATAACTCAGGCAATCATTCCTTGAACTGCGCAATAAAGCCAAAAAGCATATACAATTAGACAATTCCCTCTACTATAAATCCACCCTAAACTCTACAAACCACAATCCTAAGCAATTCTTGTCTGCTATTAACAATATCCTCCACCCAGGAAAGGTTGGTACCCCCAAGCTGTCCATTCCCCCCTCCTCCAGCAGTATTGCTGAATCCTTCAGCAAACACTTAAATGAAACTATAACATCTCTAAACAAACAACACTTTCCTACAACAGCCCCCCCAACTCCTAACCCTAAACCCCCCACTCCTCTTTTCTTCTTCACCTCAGTACCTACCTCCAACATAAAAAGACTATTGTCAAAACTTAAACCCACCAAACTCACAGCTGACAACCTCCCCTCTGAATACTTGAAAATTGCATCTGATACACTAGCCGACCCAATTCCAATTCTAATCAACCGTTCCATAACAGAAGGCTATGTTCCCTAAATATGGAAAATATCCCACATCATTCCCCTCCACAAAGGCACCCCCTCCACTGACCTCTCCAATTACCGCCCCATTACTATTGTCTCCCCTCTCCCCAAGACACTCGAAAAATGTATCAACACCCAGGTCTCCAACTACCTCCTAGCTAATAATCTCCTCTCCAAAACCCAACATGGTTTCAGGCCATATCACAGCACTACCTCTGCTCTGCTCTCCTTCACCAACACTATACTTTATCACAAAAACAATGGTCTCTTCTTTACTGCCGTATTTCTAGATCTCTCAAAGGCCTTTGACATGGTATCTCATGAGCTACTACTCTCTACTCTCCCCAACCTCTCCTTCTCACAACCAGCCTGCAACTGGTTCCACAGCTATCTACACGGATGCCAGCAATCAGTAATCTGGGACAATAACACATCACCTTGCCTCCCATTTACTCTTGGAGTTCCCCAAGGGTCTATCCTCGGCCCTCTGCTATTCTCACTTTTCACTAACAACCTACATACTGCCACCACACAAGTATCTCTTATACAGTACGCAAATGACTCTACTCTCATCTGCTCTGCCACCACTCTGCCAGAACTACAAAAAATTCACACAAGAATCATTCTCTTCTGTTGAAAACTGGCTATCCAATGCTCAGCTCCTACTAAACCCAAGTAATACAAAACATCTCCTGTTTCAACCTTCCAAAGCCACCCAAAATACCCCCCCCCACTTCAACATTCTTGCCAAAGACAATACCATAATCTCTTCATCAGAACACACAAAATTACTTGGCATGGAAATAAACAACAAACTTAGATTTGACACCCGCATATCTCTCACAATAAAAAAAGTTCACAAGAAACTTGGCGCATTATATCGAAGCCGCCAATTCCTAACCAAGGCAGCTAGAATCTCCATGGCCAATTCCCAGCTAATCTTCAGCCTACTTTGTGCATCTCCGATACGTACCAACCTTAGACAGACAGACCTACATAAGCTGGATGCTTGTTACAACAAAACTGCTAAATTTGCCACTTGAACCTCCTACCGCAGCCATCATTGTATCTCCCTTAAAGAACTCAACTGGCTAGAACTCCTGCAATTCCTTCACTTTGATCAACTCACCCTTGCTCATAAACTTATTAACCACCCCCTTAACATCCCTTCCCTGCAAACCCTTCTCCAACCCTATCACCCCACTAGGCCCCTAAGATCAAGCAACAAAAATCAACCCACTGTTATCAAACCTAAAAACTCAGCAGGAGAAGCCATATTTTCATGTACCATATCTAAACTATGGAACAATCCTCCACCCTCTATAACTACTCTACCTTCCAGCAACCTTTTCAAGACTGCCCTCAAATTCCACTTAAATTTCACTGGCTTTGTCCTTGTTCTAATCCAGACTAACACCCCCATCCTTATCCCCCCACCAAGATTCTTAACCCAACTATACTACCGTCACTACTAACCACAATCAGAAATAGCTAGTTGTCTTTACATACTTTAACATCTTGTCTGGCAACGTTGTTACTAATATTATAAACGACAAGAAGCTATCTTAACTTGCAACATTTTCGGTATATACTGTTGATAATCAATATCTTGTTATTGTATTAAAGCCAACCCCTTGTAATGCTGTTTACTATTGCTGCAACTTTGTATCTCTATCATGTACATGATGTGGAGCTTTTCTCACCGGGCATCCGCTGAAAAAGGACCTGTGTCCAGTCAAAATTTCCCAGTAAACAAATGTAAATAAATAAATTAATTATTTAATTAATTAATTAATATGCAGTTAAAAGCAGAATACAAGTAAAACTCAAGGTAAAGAAAACAAATTACAGTATTCAAAATATAAAAAGGCAATAAAGTAATACAAAACTACAACAAATAAAAAGCAAACTAATCTTTCCTTCACAGCAAAGTGTAGCAGAGTCAGGTGAGCTTTGTTATAAGACAAAAAGGCATTGGAAGACCACCTTCCTACCATCTTGATGACTTCTATAGAACTTCCTTCCTTCACTAAGTCCGATGCCCTATCCATCCTAAAAGAATGAGAAGAAAACGTATCCCCTTCTAAACCAGCACTACAAAGAGCCCACCTCATAATCAAATTCAGTTGCTCACCCATCAAGCCTTTACCACCTACTGAAGTAAAAACAAAACCTTGCACTCTACCCCTCTGGACCACCTGCAATCTCTTCCTCCATACCACAGGACATCTCCAACTTACCTCAGTTGTTTCTAATACCATCAGGGCCCCACATCCCTCCTGATCCATCTTTGAAGACTGCAGCTGAATGAGCACCGCCCTAGGTGATATCAACACATCCTCCCATAGTAATGAACCCAAACACTCGGACACTATAAACACCCCGCAATACATCCACACACAGACCATGCTCCACACCACATACTCCTCCAAGGATCCACACACCTTACCTAAACCCCATAGCAACCTGATTAAGATCTCCTTCATCACCAGCCATCTCCTATCTAAGACCCCACCTTCTACTCTGCCCCAACCCTTTAATACTTGACTCACCACCCAGGACCTAGTCCATTCCTGCAATCTGGCCAAACAAGTAAAAGCAACAATGGCTGCCAACACCACCCTCACTGTCCTAACTGCTCTGCCCTGTTCCCTCAACATGGCCAAGCAATGCAACAACAAAACCTCTGACCACTGACACTCCTCATTAGGTAACTGCCTCAAGAACTGGTCAAAATGATATAAAACCCTACCGTAAGCTCTTCTTGTAGACAATGCCCATGACTGCTGCACCAACCTGCCAATTACTATGGACCAGTCTGCCAAAGGTCCTCCGGAACAATTGCCAGATGCAATACCACTGTTGGGGCCACCTGCCAAAACCTGCAAAACTGCAAATGAGACACGCTATCAGCTATCTCATTCTTAACCCCAGGCACAGTGGAAGAGTGACTTTCCATTGATTTATAAGTATTTTTTCTGGCTTTCTATTTTGACTGCTGTATTTTGCCTAAAAAGCAAATTTTTATTACTAAACTAGCTGTGCAAGTTGATTCACTGTATTTCTGTTTGTTTCTGAACTGTTTTGCACTTTAAAAGTTTGTTTTTTGCTCAAATTAACTGGTAGGCTACACACTCAAGTGCGCTAGCCGATTTAAAGCATTTACTGTTTGTTTCTGTATGTATTTTTTATCTGTTTGCGAAAAAAAATATATATATATCCTTGTTTTCCCGCCTTTACTGAACTAGAATAGTCCAGTCTTCAGATTTTGCTGATTTCTGGGCAGTGTCATAGTTCCTGTGTTGTCCATATCCTTATTTGGATAGGAGGAAGCTTCTTTGTTCACCAGTGGGAGTGGGGAACACTGAGCAGCCTATCTGTCCCTAAAGGAGTGGTTCCAGCCCAGAAAGTTGTAGTTTATTGGCTGTTTTGGGCCATTTCCTAGCTCTTTCTAACCCCCTGCTATAAAGCCCGCTTTAGCACACTTTTTCTCTTGTATACGACTCAGCACAGCTCCTCATGGTGTCCTGCAAAGTTCTACAAGCAGCAGAGAGTGGAAGAGTGACTTTCCATTGATTTATTAGTATTTTTTCTGGCTTTCAATTTTCAACTGCTGTATTTTGTCTAAAAAGTGAATTTTTATTACTAAACTAGCTGTACAAGTTGATTCACTGTATTTCTGTTTGTTTCTGAACTGTTTTGCACTTTAAAAGTTTGTTTTTTTGCTCAAATTAACTGGTAAGCTACACACTCAAGTGCGCTAGCCGATTTAAAGCATTTACTGTTTGTTTCTGTATCTATTTTTTATCTGTTTGTGAAAAAATATATATATCCTTGTTTTCCCGCCTTTACTGAACTAGAATAGTCCAGTCTTCAGATTTTGCTGATCTCTGGGCTGTGTCATAGTTCCTGTGTTGTCCATATGCTTATTTGGATAGGAGGAAGCTTCCTTGTTCACCAGTGGGAGTGGGGAGCACTGAGCAGCCTATCTGTCCCTAAAGGAGTGGTTCCAGCCCAGAAACTTGTAGTTTATTGGCTGTTTTGGGCCATTTCCTAGCTCTTTCTAACCCCCTGCTATAAAGCCCGCTTTAGCGCGCTTTTGCACTTGTATACGACTCAGCACAGCTCCTCGTGGTGTCCTGCAGTGTTCTACAAGCAGCAGAGAGTGGAAGAGTGACATTCCATTGATTTATAAGTATTTTTTCTGGCTTTCTATTTTCGACTGCTGTATTTTGCCTAAAAAGCGAATTTTTATTACTAAACTAGCTCCGCAAGTTGATTCACTGTATTTCTGTTTGTTTCTGAACTGTTTTGCACTTTAAAAGTTTTTTTTTTGCTCAAATTAACTGGTAGGCTACACACTCAAGTGCGCTAGCCGATTTAAAGCATTCACTGTTTGTTTCTGTATCTATTTTTTATCTGTTTGTGAAAAATATATATATATATATCCTTGTTTTCCCGCCTTTACTGAACTAGAATAGTCCAGTCTTCAGATTTTGCTGATCTCTGGGCTGTGTCATAGTTCCTGTGTTGTCCATATCCTTATTTGGATAGGAGGAAGCTTCCTTGTTCACCAGTGGGAGTGGGGAGCACTGAGCAGCCTATCTGTCCCTAAAGGAGTGGTTCCAGCCCAGAAACTTGTAGTTTATTGGCTGTTTTGGGCCATTTCCTTGCCCTTTCTAACCTCCTGCTATAAAGCCTGCTTTAGCGTGCTTTTGCACGAAGTTGCGCAAAGTTGCGCATAGCGCAGCATCGGGCCGCCCCGGTTAATCAAGCTTAAACTATTTCTGGCTCCGCTAAGTGTGCTCTTCAATTTTTCCCTTAGAACTGTTCTACTTTCCATCTAAACAGTCTATTCTCTATCTGAAAAGCCCAGCACTTGCTCCTAAAAGCATTTTATACAAGTAAAGCACTCTTAAACAAAATGAAAGCACTACATCCACCTACAATCCCCTTGAGTACCCATTTCCCTATAGGTCCTTTCTGACTCAGTTACACAGCAATCCTTTACACTATTCTAGCATGTCGAGGGGTCAGTTACTGGCATCCTCTCCAGTTCAGATGGTGAATCTGGGAATCTTGAGGCAGTGTTACAACTGCCTCATGTACACAGACAACCCTCTCCTCCTCCCAACAAATACAAATATATGTGAGAGATGCAACTATATAGCCACACTGGAGGCTGATCTCTCTCGACTCAGTGCTGGCAAAGCCAGTCAGGAGGAGAAGGTAACCACACACACCACAAACCCAATCTCACATAGACCTATCACAACTGCAAACCAAACACATAAACACACAAAAACATACTCTGAGGCTCTAAATAAAAATCTACCAAAACAACAGAGGCCTCCAAAGCAGACATCCAAGCAACCACTACCTCAAAACATAACACATGCAACACATAATTCACAAAGTCAGTGTGCCAAACAGTCACAGCCCTTAAGGCCAAACAACATGCCTGATACACTAGTAATAGGTGACTCTATAGTCAGATACACTGACGTCCCGCTCACCAGACTGAACAAGGTGAGGGTTACAGTAAGCTGCCTGTCGGGCGCTAGAATCCGCCACATAACACAAGCACTCAGGTCACTCCAAAGCAAGTACAAATATGACTCAGTCATTGTCCATGCCAGTGTGAATGACCTGAGACGTATCTCCCTGGACTACATGAAAAGAGACATAGAGGAGCTCTCTGATTATGTAGCCCAGGCTGGTATGACCCTGACCCTGAGCAGCATCTTACCCTCACCAAGAATGATGCCACAGTACAAAGACAAAATGATCAGCTTTAACAATTGGCTTAATTACTGGTGTCATTCTAAGGGGATCCAATGTCTGTCTGCTTAGGATGACATGCTTGACAAGCCACGCTGCTTCGCAAGGGACAGCTTACACCTGTCACCCCTGGGCTTCTGGATATTGGCCAAGGCTCTTGCCACCCCCATAGTGCCTTTTTTAGGCAAGGCTCAAAAGACAAACCCACCTTCCTAGAAAACACAAGCAGAAAAAAACTAAGGGTAATGCTGCTCAACGCCAGAAGTCTAAACCTCAAGATGCATGCACTCAAAGCCCTCCTCAGTATGGAGAACATCGATGTCTGTGCAGTAACTGAAACCTGGTTCAAGGCTCCCAAGAGCACCCCAGCACTACCAGGTTATACCTCATATCATGCTTTTTGGCCCCAAAACTTGGACCGAACCACAAAAGGAGGGGAAGTATCCATATTCATCAAAGATACCCACACCTCCAGGTTAGTGGCAACGAAGCGTTGGAGACCATCCACGTGCAACTAACCATAGGCAAAACTGCCCTACAGTTTGTCGCATGCTACAGACCACCCTCTCAAACTCAGGAACCCCACTCAGTCTTCCTGAAGACACTGGAGAGTATGAATGTATCTCCAAATACCATCATATTGGGAGACTTCAACTACTCAAACATAGACTGGGAGCATTACTCAAGCCCCAACACCCTAGCCCAAAGATTCCTAGAATTCGTAAACTCAAATGCGATGGAACAACTAGTCACCACTCCCACAAGAGGAGATAATATATTAGACCTGATCATCACAAACATGGGGACACAATGCTCCACACCAGAAGTATACCCCTCATTGGTGAGATCAGACCATAAATTAATCTCACTGGAAATCCGCATCCCGCCCCCACCCCCAGCACAGAAGACCACAGTGAAGAATTTCTCAAAAGCTGACTTCACACTTCTTAAGACTGAAGTGGTATCCTTCAAGGCCCCTGGGCCAGTAGAAACCAGAGCCCACACTGCTGAATCCTTTATAAACGCCTTCTACGGACACCTTCAAGAATGTATGGATCATGCAATCCCAAATAAAACCAAGACCCATTCCCCCAAAGGTAGGCATCCAATCTGGTGGACCCCAGCCATTAATAAGCTTTACAACAGGAGGAGGAAGCTACTACATGACAGAGCAAAATCCCTTAAAGGGAAGGCATCTCTGATCAGTACTAGCAAAAAACTACGATCACTCATAAAATCATCCAAGGCCAACTTTGAGAGAAAAATCGCAAAAGACACTAAAGACAATCAATCACAAGGCCTTCTTTAGTTGTGTTAGAAACCTGTGTGGAAACTCCCAAATATGCTCAGAGTTAGTCCAAAATGACAAAAAATACACTGAATCCACAGACATTGCCAACATACTGGCAAACAGGTTCAGTGCAAATTTCTCCCCCCCTCCCCCCCCAAAAGGACAAATATCTATCCCAGCAGAGTGTAGCCTCCCTGACATCTCAGATGCCCAGGTGAGAGCCGCCCTCTCCAAAGCTAAAAACACAGCATCAATGGGACCAGACGGTGTCCAGGGTTGCGTGCTACATGAACTCTAAGAGGAACTAAACCCACACATAAGGCTGCTGTTTAATCTTAGCCTTACTACAGGATACATGCCCAAAGAATGGCGTACAGCAGCAGTGGTCCCACTCCACAAAGGAGGTGCTTCTATGGACCCTGTAAATTACCGCCCCATAAGCTTGACGAGCCTGGTCTGCAAAGCTATAGAGAGGATCATTATGGAACTCATTAACAAAGACACTGGGGACCTACAGACACTGGATCCCACCCAATTCGGCTTTGTCAAGGGCAGATCCTGCCTTTTGAACCTGGTTGACTTTTTTGAAACAGTCACTAAGGCCATTGATGAGGGTAAGGCAGTTCACACAGCCTACCTTGACCTTGCAAAGGCCTTCGACACAATACCCCACTCGGGCATCATAGACAAGCTCACCAGCTTAAATGTAAACCCATATGTCATAAGATGGGTTGCAAACTGGCTCAAGGACAGAACCCACAAGGTCAGAATTGCTGGAGCCATGTCAGACTCTAAGCCAGTCACAAGCAGTGTCCCACAGGGCTCGGTCCTGGGACCCCTCTTGTTCGGCATTTATTTTTCCGAGGTGCAAGCTAACATAGGAGGATTGTGGCTGACAAAGTTTGCAGACGACTGCAAACTGGGCACCATAATTGATACTTCAGCGGACACAAGCATCCTTCAGAAAGGCCTCATAGAAACGGACAACTGGTGCCAGAGCCATGGCCTTAAACTGAACATCAAAAAATGTATAGTCATACCCTTTGGGAAAAGCAAAGTACCCACAAATTACCACATAGGTGGTAATCCATTAAGTACAGAAGAAGTAATCAGGGACCTAGGGACCCAAGTTGACAGTAACCTCCCATTTGACACTCACATTGCCAAAGTGGTTAGGAAGACCTTCTATATTTCCCACCTTATCATGAAAGGATTCACATCTAGATCAAGAGAGGTTATTGTGCCCCTATACTCTTCCCTTATCAGGCCCATAATTGAGTACAATGCCCCATTTGGGATTTACCTTACCCGACACCTGCAGCAGTTAGAAAGACCCCAAAAGTACCTCACCAAGAGGATCAAGGGTCTCAAACATATGTCATATGCTGCCCGGCTGAAGAAACTCAAGCTTTATTCAGTTGCATACCGCCTACTCAGAGGCGATCTATGCCTGACGTACAAGGCCATGTCCAATTCGGAATTAATGGACATGCTCCACCTCAGGGAATCCAAATCCACCAGAGCAACGAGAGCGAGAGATTTGAACCTCAACACAGAAATAAATAGGACGTGCTGGAGGGACAGATTCATAACCCAGAGGCTCCCTACACTCTGGAACAGAATCCCAGTCCATGTTAGGACGAGCCCCTCACTGACTCTCTTCAAGAGAAATCTTGACGAGTGGATGGGAGATCGTAGATTTACCCCAGGGGTCATCTCTGTGTCACTACTAGACAGAGGCACAGTAAACTAAACCCTAAATGGGCACAGTATTCTCATTCCAAGGGGTGGCGAAAGCCACACACACTCTGGCTAGGCTTATAAATGCCCTAGGGCAGATAGCCTAGTATGAGCCTATGAACCTATGAAAATAGTAGAACACTTTTTTTAATTCTGATGATAGATTAACCTTAATTAAAATTATTTTAATTTCAAAACTATTATATGTCATGTAGCTATCTCACTAGTTCCTGATAAAACCAAACCAACCAGACCCTGCAAGGACAGCAACTGCATGGTCCCAAGAAGGAAGAAAATTCAGTGACAAAACAGGAGGCCAGCAGACTGTGGCAAATGTATACACTTTATTATAACAAAAATAAAAAGAGCAATAACAACCTATCAACAAACTTTAAGCCAGTTGGTGGTTCACAAATTCTCATTGAGCCCTGATCGGAATAGACCACCCAACTTAATTATCCACGTCTTTTCTTTTGTATTTAGTATTGAGTGCCATACAGCTTTATTAGTCTTGTTACCCACAATACGGTCTATAACAATAAACCTAAAATAGGCATTCCTGTGTACCAGTGAATGGGCAGGATTCACGAAGCCTCTGTGTAAGAGTTATAACTCATACACGGAGGCTGCAGTTAAACGGAGTGATGTCAGCATGCTCTGCATATTCATGAGAGCATGCTGAATCACACTTAAGGCCAACACGGTCTGTGTAAGACAGTAGGGGGCGTGTCCATAGGCCGAGCCCTGTAAGCGGACACGCCCCCAGAAGAGGAAAAGTACCCAAAGTAAACACCCACGACAGAGTCCACGGAAATGTGAATAAACAGAACACAACACATGCTCCCACAGACTATGAACAGAAAACATATAAATAAACACGTTTTATATTTTTTTTTAAATTGTAAAAATGTTTAACTGTGAGTGCGCTCGTTTGCACGGGCGTGCCCGTAGCGCAGCTACAGTTAGCAGTCAGTGGGAAAGCATATAAGAACTAAATATGCAAAATAAGCCAGGAAGCAATAGCGTAGCAGTAGAGATGCTGGCTGAAGAGCAGGCATTCATGGTTAAGCCCCCACAACACCAATTTTTTTTTTTTTAGCAAAATAAGCAGGAAACAAGTCCCTGACAAATATGTACACATAAAACCACAATTTATGTAAAATGTAATGAAATAGCCCATTTATATTGAAGAAATGTGAGGTAACAAAAGAATAAAAAATGCCAGATGTGCTCATAGCTGAGCTACAGTTTAACAGAGTGAGTGCATCTGCCCGTAGATGAGCAGTGGTTTAACTGGTGCAAAATGAGTGCCCGTAGCTGAGCAGTGGTCTAACATGCTAAATCTATGTGCCCCTAACTGAGCTGAGCGTAATATGCATGCCGATAGCCAAATGAGGCTTAAAGCAGCGTACCCCGTTTGCGCGGAGCTGTGCACCACGCAAACAAGCTAACCGATG
The DNA here is from genome assembly GCF_019279795.1 of Protopterus annectens. Classification (NCBI taxonomy): domain Eukaryota; kingdom Metazoa; phylum Chordata; order Ceratodontiformes; family Protopteridae; genus Protopterus; species Protopterus annectens. The sequence goes on along the minus strand of NC_056744.1, from coordinate 1,089,745,194 downwards.
GGCAATGTTGAGCAAGCCGTATCAAAACTGCCTTTACACAGACACACCCCTCAGCAAGTCTAGACATTAATGAAAAATAAAAAGCAGTGGCCAGGTTCGAACCCAGGATACTATACACCATAGTCAAGGTACAGAACCACTAAGCCATGACAGCAGTACCTTTAAATGCAATAATAGCTAATATATGGGAATGAATACAAACTAGAGCATGACAATGCAGGTTTACTGAAGTTGATACAATTCCAAAATGGCCAATCACAGATATGTGCAGGAAAAACGGACTATATAAGCCCCATAGGCGGGAATACACAACATAAATGATTGTAGAACTGACCTGCAGGCAGAATGACAGGAGTAGGAGAGGGTAGTTGCTTTCGAGCACAGAGGTGGGGAATTGAGGAGTCCAGTTACATGGTCTGGCTCCTAGTCCATAATCATGAGGCCCAACTCATGCAGGGCCAGATCCTCTGGGGAGCATACAGGGCCGAGGCGTGGGACCGGTTGGCTCATGATCTCACCAGTGCCACAGGGATTCCAAGGACTGGTGAGCAGGTCCGTCACCACCATGCGGACCTGAAGAGACGCAAGCAGGACCAACTGAACCTTTGGATCCAGGAGGCCCGGCAAACACCCAACGCCCCACTACTGAGTAAGAAACATTTAATTATGTATGTAAGAAATTAAACTAGCTGATATTATGGAGATGTGTATTCCAATATTACTTCATTTATATTACAGCTGCAGGTGTCCGTTCTGCGAACCGCAGAGCCTATGGCGATAGGCTGGTGCGGTTGCACCACCAGGCAGGTCAGTAATCCACTCCCAGTAACTGTAAAGAAATATAAAAGTATTACAGTCAGCAAAAGAGTGCAGTGTAGTCTGTAAGGAATAAAATCTGCAAGTAACAGTGTGAAAGTGTCTGCAAGTATTGCTTGATTACAAAAGTGTGTTTCAGCCTGTAAGTTAAACCGAAAAATGAAACTGTCTGACATATATTCTGAAATAAAAATGTCCTACCTGTAAGAAAATAGTACACAACCTGCAGCAGGCTGAAAAGTATAGCTGCAGAAGATGATGAACTCACATGTGTGAAATATATCCCTGTGGAAATACTGAAACATGACAGATGTGAGACTGCTGGAAAGGATTGTAATAACTACAGGTAAAACATGTCAATAAAGCCTAGAAGTAAGTACCATCCTGAATAGTAAAATGAAAGCAAGTGAGAGAGTGTGAGAAAGTGTCATGAATCCAGCAATACAGTAGTAATAACCCCTGAATAAAGTATACTGCAGTCAAGACAGAATGAAATGCATGTGAGATTCAAAACCAAACAGCGAAATTTGTTCAAAGTGTTGCTGCATCTGGAATGTGTATCCCAAAATCTGGATATGTTGCTCTCAGTCTGCAATATGCAGATAGGATGATTGTCTGATATAACAAACATCCACACTTGTCTACAGCTATATAAAGCAAATGTAGCAGGATGATGTAGGTGAACAAAGCTAGATATGAATGTGTATGAAGAACAATAAAATGTATATTGATGTTGCAGTAACAGTCCTATCACCAAGTTGAAATAGTTATCATATAGGAAACTGTAGTTAGAACAGTAGTGTGTATATAACTGTAGCTATTAGAAATGTACAGCATATGTATTGTTATTCGAAGGTGTTAATATTACTTTCTTTACCCCACCCTATAACCACATATAACCCATTCCACATGAAAATGGTATGTGCAATCACAATTAACACCCCTGGACGTTTGTCCTGTTGGGTCATATATATTTGCATGTCTGTTGATGCATCTGCCCTGTTCATACATCCACACCTGATGGCCTGTTGCCATCAATTAACCCTGCATGTTGTTGGACTGTGTATTTCTGTTCAAATTATGCATGTGTTATGCACGCTGTTCAATGGTGTGAATATCTGGGTGTTTGGTTATTGGGAATACTAATGCATGCTGTTACAACTAATTGTGAATGGTATTATATGTCACTAACCCAAACTGTCATGACATAATGCAAAACATAGGACGACAGGGAAGGCGGGTTCCAGCGGACCCACCTCTCCCACCTCAGCTGGCGAGTGCACCTGGCACTAGTGCCGAGTCCGGACCCTCCTCTGGTGGCCCTGTGCCACCTGCGAGTGGAAGCACTGCAGGGGATGGGGCTCGCACCCCCTCTGCAAGTGTGGCCGGAGGAGAACCACCACTCACCCTCCGTAGCATCCGGACTGTGGTGCATAGGGAGATTCGGGACTCTGTTCTCGAGCCCCTATGCCAGCTCGAGGCATGGGTGGTGCAACTAACGGACATGCCTGTTGCCCGGCCTACACAGCCCCCAGCACAGCCCCGTCCTGGGCAGTGAAGGAACAGTGGCAACTGCCTATGGGTGGGGATATCAGTTCCACTGTTGCAATCTGTGGGCTCATGGGCTCTGGATATCCAAACCTCCGTCCCCGTCAATTGTGTAACCCCTCACACGTGTCATACACCGCCCCTGTATGCGTCTTGTTTGTCTTGTCTGTTTACCTACCCAACCTACCTCCCCAGCTGTACCGACTTCCTTCACCTGACATACCACTCTCACCTGAAAAAAAAAAAAAAAAGGGCACTCTGTACCCACAAAAAATTACGCCCCATACATAGCTGCCCATTCCGCACACATGTCTGCTGGACATGGAACCTATCAATTACAATTTGCTGTACAACAAGTATTATTGTTGTCCTGACACCTCTCTCAGGGGTGGAAGGTTTCAAATGTCACACCAAATTACATACATATGCACAGCTGTTGCTGATGAAGAAATGGGCAGCTATGGGCCTTACCTACATCCCTCCTGCACATCCCAAGCTTGTTTCCCTACTGTCTTACCCTCTTTGTGACCCCTTTTCACCACTTTCCTGTCTCCCCATTTTCTTTTCTTTCAAAGAAAATAGCGGGTGTGCGCCAGAGTAAGCACCGTTAAGCGGTTGTAGCGGGTGTGCGCTTGTGTGCGGAGCTAACTGCCAGTGCGCATGTGTGAGCTCCGCAAACCAGCGCTAACCCGGTTACAACTGCTTAAAAGTGCCTTAGTCACTTTGATTGACAGGTCCTGTACTCAGTTCAAAAGCAAAATAAAATCCCACTGTCAGTCCCGAACCCAGGACCTTGGAAACACTAGTCTGTACGACCTACCACTAAGCCATGACTCTTATACAAAAACATTGTGCTAAAATAAATATAACATGTAATAGTAGGGATGAATGTAAAGGGAATATAAGATGTGTAGTACACAAAGCATGTCATTTAAAATTACTGTCAAAACTACTGGATTTCCATAATAGTAGTGTGTGAACAGAAACAGCCATGCTAGTTGGCAGCTTGTAGATAATAAAGTCAGTTAAAGTACTTATATAAATGTATGTATATGTACATATATATATATATATAAATATATATCTATATATAGTTGTAGGAGTCAATGTGCATACACACTTGCTACAGGGAACATGAGAGAGGAATGGAGAAATGTGAATATACAACACAGCCTGAATCATGAGAGAGATACTAACCTTTACACTCACAGAACACTGTCCACAGCATACCAGCATGGTCCCCGCCCTCACAATCTGAAAGGGCAACGCCTATCCCACATACCCTTTTATAGCACTGACCTGAAATCACAGTGAGAACTGCAATCAGTACACAACTGGCTGTATGCAATTAGCAAATGCTGGCTTACAATTGGTGCAGAGGCCATCACATGGACCTATGCAGATACCTACAAAAGCATCCAGTGCTAACACTCCCCACATGCAATACAGTCATTGCATTGTCTGTAAGCAGACAGAGGGAGAGAGCGAGAAGTGAGAGAGAGAGAGAGAGCAAAAAAAAAAAAAAAAAGATTAGACACTGTGACTCTGTCACCCGAAGCTGTCAGCACTGACAGTAGCAGCAGCAAGCAGAAGCTGTGGTAACGCAACCAGCTGCGACAAACACAGGTAATGCAAAGTAGCAGGTTAATAGTGTGCATACTGTGAACCCTCCAAATGTGTCATAGGTCTGTATCCATAGGTATGTCCATGTGATATGTTGTGTGTATGTAGTTCCACCAAAAGGGGATGACCATACATTACATGTCAATCAGTCTTAGGCCATGATCCTGGCAGCAGTTGTCTGTGCGTTGGCCCAGCAATGGCTGTAGTGATTGCTTTGAAAGGTCAGCCAGGTTCAAAAGTCAGGATCAGCCCATCCCAAAGGCACACTGGCTGGGAACAAGTGTCTGCAGGTACCCGATGTCACTGCATATGCATCCCATACTACATAATTCCATAACTTAGCAGACCAGGCCCGTTATGCATATGATGTGTTAATTCCCAGGGTCAGTCGAGGTGCCCCCATAGTGGTGTGGGACCACTGTTGCTGTATGCCACTGTCCAGGTACATATCTTGTAGTACAGCCAAGATAAATTATCAGTGTTATATGCGGTTGTATGTCCTCTCGGAGTGCCGGTAGAACACATCCAGGGATACCACGAGGTCACAGTGATGCTGTGTGTTCTTCTCTGCTGAGGGCGGCCCTCACCTGGACATGTGAGATGATAGGGAGGTTACATCCAGCTGTGATAAATATTTCAACTGGTGGGGGAGAAGGAGGGTGGATATGTGCACCGAACATGTCTGCAAGATTGTTGCCAATATCCGTGTGTTTGGTGAATGTTAAGTAGGTGTGTATTAACACAGAGCATATCTGAGGCATGTGGTCCATATGTGTAACATAACTGAAGAAGGCCTTGTGGTCATCCATAGTGTTTGTTTCCATTTCCCTCCCAGAGTAGGCCATGGCCATTGTTATGATGGACCGTACCGTAGTACCAGTGCTGACCAAAGATGCCTTCCCTTAATGTGAATGTGCTCTGTCCTGCAGTAGCCTCCTGCTATTGTTATACAATCTGCCTCTGTCTGTGGTCCACCGGACAGGATGCCTAACCTTTGTGCATAGGGTCTGGGTTAGAAATATGTGTGCAAGTTCCATGCAATCTGTGGCATGTCCGTGGTAAGCATTTGCAAAGGGGTCAGCAGTGTGGCTTGTGGCTTCCACTGGCCCAGTGTGCTGCATGGATACCATCTCAGTCCCAGCAAGTGAATAACTGTCTAATCACATACATATCAAAGTTGTCTACTGTGCTGGTGGTGGTGGTGGGATATGTATATCCAGGCCGAGTAACTTCTGTCCACATCACAGTAGTGGATGGTGTCCCACATACAGTACCTTTGGATGAACCCCCAGAGTGAGGTTGTGCATTGCACCTGTCAGTGTGTGCTGACCGATGGGGCATGCTACTATGTTGTGTGGAATGTGGCAGGTATTGTTGCACAGGTGTTGGCTGAGCACTGATATCTGGCCATGTACCTGTGTATCCACCACGACACACACGCATGCAACATATGGGAGTAGTAGTATATCACTACACATGAGTATCATGTATAGTATGTGTGCCATATATTGCTGACATGGTTTGCTGATATCCTGTTTGTGTTCTCTTCCACGGAGATGGCGCGACAGCGTAACCCCGCCTACTCTGTGGCGGAAGATGAGGAGATCCACCAGAGCCTGGTGCGGGAGTATGACATCCTGTTTTCCCACACCAGTCAGAATCAACAGGAGAGGGCCGCGCTGTGGCAAGACCTTGTCCGTAGGGTAAATGATATTGGCATGCATAACAGGACATATGAGCAGGTACGACATCACTGCAGTGATTTAATCCGAAGTATCCGGTAGCGTGCATCAGATATCCACAGGCAACAGGTCGCCACAGGAGGTGGGGTGGCCACACCCTCCCCTCACCAGACTGGAGGGGCTACTCCTAAGTGTTGTGGCTCCAGCTCCGGAACACCAACAGCAGTACACCTGCATTATGATGGAGGCTGGTTCCACACAGCAGCACGACATGGAGCGTGCAGGTAATATGCCATATGTACAATTGACTGTTCTGTACACTGTATCATATGCAATATCAATGGCACAGTTGTGCCAACTGACATTAATCTCATCATTTCTGCAGGTCCCTCCAGGGTTACAGCAAGGCAGGCCATCCATGCTGGTGAGTGTGTTTAACATAACCTATAATAGTCCTGATAATACTAGCAACAGTAGTGTAACTCAGTAGTGCTCTGTGTGTATACTGCGGGGTGTGCATGTGTGCAGGTGTGCCTGTGCCCATGTGTGCATGTGTGCATGTGTGCAGGTGTGCCTGTGTCCACGTGTGCATCTGTGCATGTGTGCCTGTGTCCACGTGTGCATGTGTGCCTGTGTCCACGTGTGCATGTGTGCATGTGTGCATGTGTACACGTGTGCATGTGTGCATGTGCCCATGTGTGCATGTGACCACGTGTGCATGTGTCCATGTGTGCATGTGTCCACGTGTGCATGTGTGCATGTGTCCACGTGTGCATGTGTCCACATGTGCATGTGTGCATGTGTGCCTGTGTGCATGTGTGCATGTGTGCCTGTGTGCATGTGTCCACGTGTGCATGTCTGCATGTGTGCCTGTGTCCATGTGTGCATGTGCGCCTGTGTCCATGTGTGCATGTGTGCATGTGTCCATGTGTGCATGTGTGCATGTGTGTATAAGTGCATCACTGGTAACAATGTCTGGAGACTGTAAACTGTGTTTCCTGTCTTCCTCCCACAGGTTCTGGGGCTGCTCTGGTGACCTGCAGCAGGGAACCTGAATCCTGTGCCACGGCTACTGGTAATGATGATATTTGTGTAATGGTACAGGAAGGTGTGTCAGGGTCTGCCATTGGTCAGCCAATTGACAGTACACAGCTGTCAACCCCATCATTGCGCACAGTCATCCTGCCTGTACATCCTTTGTCACCATTGTCCCTAGGTGATGGACAGGATACAGCGGGCATAGACCAGGGTAATGTGGTACCTGTGGCACATGCATCCCCACACAGCAGCCATGGGCAGGGTCCTCCGATGGTACCACACAGACAGTTGCCCATGGGTTCTCGTGGGAGCATCCGTGGGCGTACTGCCTCTGGCCGACGTGCTCAAAGAGGTCTGTCAACCTCAGCTATGTTTCAGACTGTCATGCAGGCACAGTCACATATGGAAAGGTACACCAGACAGGGTCTGAGGGAGCTGAGAGCATGTCGCACAGCCATGACAGACAGTATGCGTGACATGCTATCCGTAACTTCACCGATGTCATAGACAGATGTTGTGGGGACATATTACAGCAGTTCCACAACCAGATGTCCATGAGCCAGGGCAATGGTGGGCGTTTGCGGCATCGACGTGGCCGTATGCCGGCAGCAGCAGCAGCTGGCAGTCGGTGTGGACGACAACAGGCTCGCGCATGCCACCATAGTGCCAGCAGCAGCCCCAGCAATGCTGGGTCTGTGCTGTCATCGGAACGCCCCAGGAGACCACGTGCACGTGGCTCTGGACAGTCCCAACAGGGACTTGTGTCCAGTCAACAAACTCCCGCTTCTGATGACAGTACCCAGTCTGGCTTTGTACTGGATACGGTCCGTAGCACCCCTGCCAGGCACAGGTACCATGTCAGTGCACACAGACTCTGATCTGTATGGCCTGCTAGGTGCAGTCTGTGGCTGTCCACAAACCCCTGTATATTGCAGCCATGAGGTGGAACTGTGTGCGTGCATACACACATGCGAAATGTTAACACCTAGGGCAACCACATACACGCACACACTGCACCAACACTGCCCCACCCTGTACTGCTGCCCCTCAACAACACACATACACACACATGTCAATTGGTGGTATCAGTGGCTGACTCAGGCATACCTAATCCACACCCTGTGCATATGATGACACTGTGCCACCTCCTGCAATCTCCAACATCATTGCGGGAACAGGTAAACACATTGCTGATGCACAGGGTGACTACATAGAAGTGTATTAGTAGTATCATGTTGGTAACAGTACAGTGTGCTGCTATGACTGTGTGTTTATCCCAGCATGCCTGCTGCAATAACTGTATGAATGCCCTGAATTGTTATCTGCACCCATAGTACATACCAAAGTATAACAGCTGCACATAATTGCATGCTGGTGGTAAGGTTGTCAACAGATAGCCGCATACATGGGTAGCACAGGGGGAAAGCTAACGCAAGTAGTGATATGCAATGGTGGACATGTACAGTAATGGTGTCAAGTTGCCCATAACGACTATGCCATGTGGATGTTGGCGCATGTAGATATGTGTGCAGTACCAATGTAATCCAAATCACAAATAAGTATGACATAATATCAGTTCTACCATGGGCATCTGCGCTGCGTATTCCTGGGTACATGTTGATACTGCCTACATATTTGCATTGTTACTTACTGTTATTGTTACCCCTTCTTTGTTGTATAATGCACTACTTCCAGCCCTGTTTACTGTAGCTTTGTTTGCATGCATGTTCGCTTGGGGTTCCCTGGAACACTGCTTACACCTGCAATGCAGAGTTACAGTGCTTCTGTAGACTTCTAGTGACATCTGCATACAGTACGATACGTATGTCAACTTTACACATGACAGAACGTCACTGTCTGTCCTGTACGCATGTACGTTGCCTGTGACACATTGCACACGTTTTACCTGGCATTTACCCACGTGTGCAGTCATATATGTCAGTGCTATGAAACAGTAGCAGTACACCCACACATACACACCTTCAGTATGTTGTTCCCCATTGGCCCTATGTGTTGGTACTCACCATGGCAATCACACTACTAGGGTAGCATGTGCAAAGGTAACCTGTGAATCGCCTCTATGGTCCAGTTGTGGTTTATGTGAGTCATGTGTCAATGTCACAGCTGCCACATGTATGCAGTCAGCCATCACCCTTGGCCAGGAATGGACAACACATGTGTGGGATGCCACCACACAGCCAATCTGGGGACTGGTCTCTCTGAACCCAGTAATGCCATACCCTGTCAGGTGGCATGTCATATATACTACATCCTGGACAAATGTCAACCCCAATCCCTGCTGCTACTATTGATAATACCCCTGAAGATGTTCCTGATAGTTTTGACCTGTTCATTACTGAGACATTTCAGGCCCTAGCTAGCCATCTACCTCCTAGCTCCCCTGGTCCTGAAAGTAGCACCCCTAGAAAACTACTTGCGTTCAGCTGCCAACCAGTCGCCACTTCACTTCTCCATACCTTGATTGAAACAGTGAAACCCACAACACTTTCTGCCAATCAACTCCCTGCCGAGTACCTATCAAAACCAGATGATGCTATTGCTTACCCCGTCTCAAAGGTAATCAAAGGAACCATGGTAGAATCTAACTTTCCCACCATCTGGAAAATGTCATATGTAATCCCACTTCACAAAGGAGGCAGCTCTACTGAATTCTCCAATTATAGGCCAATAGCTATACTCTCTCCACTTGCAAAGATTATGGAAACTTTCGTCATAGACAATTCATGCACCACCTAATCCAAAATCGCATTATGGCAGACACTCAGCATGGCTTACGTCCTCATCACAGCACTACTTCAGGCCTCCTAGCCTTTACTAACACCATAAACCATACTTGCAACACTAATTATATATCCTCAGCCCTCTTTTGGATCTTTCCAAGGCATACGATATGGTTGATCACCAACTTGTACTCCACACCCTGCAAACACTGTCTAGATACTGGAGCCTTCCAATGGTTTCAATCCTACCTGCATGGTCGACAGCAGGCTGGCCTCTGGCAGAACAAACTCTCTAACCTTCTACCTAACACCCTCAGAGTACCACAAGGCTCTATACTAGGGCCCTTGCTGTTCTCCATCTTCATTAACGACCTTTATACTGTCATCCCAAAAGTCAGCTGTATCCAATATGCTGAAGACTCTACTCTGATCTGCTCAGCCACATCTCCAGTAGAGTTATGGTCAGCTACCCAGACCACTTTTAATACAATAGAAAACTGGCTTTCTGAACATCGTCTGATTCTAAATCCCAAATAAACTAAACTGCTGTTATTTCACCAACACGTAGGTCTACCACTTTCACCGTTACCATAACATCAACTGATGGCACAATAATCTCCCCTGACCCATCTCTGAAACTATTCGGTGTCATCATAGACAATAATCTCAAATGTGACCTACATGTTAACCAGATTATCAAAGCCATCAATAGAAAACTAGGGTCACTTTACAGAATTAAAGCCTTCCTAGCCCCTCCAGCTAAAGGTGCCATAGCTCTATCACACCTTGTTTCAACACTTCAGTATGCATCCCCTCTACTCCCGAATATGAACAAGACTGTCCTTAACAAACACTCAATTTGCTACAACCACATTGCCAGGTTTGCCACTGGGCTGCCTTTTAGGACACATCATTGCATCAATCTAAATTAGCTTGGTTGGCTTGCAATACCCAGCCTAATACAGTATAACCAACTGATTATGGCCTATAAAATCCTCTATAATCCAGACAATACTCCTGCACTTCAAATATTATCACCCCCTATAACAATCCTAGACCGCTTCGATCCTCTAACAAATTACTACTTCAGACTAGCAGGTTTAATAACACAGCTGGTGATTCTCTCTTTGCAAACCCTGTAAGTAGATCCTGGGACTCACTTCCAGCTGATATTACCCTACTGTCCACCTTAGGTCAATTTAACAGTAGACTCAAACAACATTTGTCACTTAACTGGCTATGTCAATGTATCAAGCCTGGCTAACTCGAATGTGTAAAATCTGTGAACCTCTTTACTGTGTAATTTTAATTTAATCCTGACTTGTGCTCAGGACTAACATTAACCTGTGGAACATGTTTGACTTGCTTACTTATGTAATCTCTGTAAATAATCTGTTTGTAATATGTAATGCTAGTATTATGTAATGCTGTATCTGCTACCCTCATAGCTTGTCTCCACGGGCCTCCCCTGGAAATGGACATGCATCCAGTCGGACTATCCCAGTCAACAAATGTAGGATAAATAAATAAATCAATAAAATATATTACAGTGACTACAATACAAGTCAGACATTGACACACACTGACAGCATGCTGAACACACTGGGGCATACATGGGGACTCAGAATAGCAGCCTGCCTGGGCATCACACACCTCCGCGGCTGACACACAGGCATATGTTCCGTCAGAACAGAGCACATGCCACACATGGCAGGCACATCCCCTGTGCCACACACTCACAGCCTGTAGGGCTACACAACACACCTGCTACAGATGTGTCAGGTACCTGTCTTGTGTGCTGCACTGGGGTCCCGCTCAACAGGCTGTATCTGGTGCAGGTCACAGTGATATGCCTCAGGGGCACTATGGTCCACCACAGCACACATGCATACAGGTCAGTCAGAGGCATGGACAGATATGACTCACTCATTGACCATGCCAGTATGGCTGCCTGAGACATACCTCCCTGGACTACATGATAGGGAACATAGAATGGATCTCTCAGCATGTGGCACAGGCCAGTATGAGCCTGATGTTGGTTGCCAACATACCCTCACCAGGTATTCTACCACTATATGTGGGAAGGGTGTTGTATGTCTACATTATGCTCAGTCTCCACTGTCATTCATAGGGTATCCACTGGCTGTCAATGTGTGCTTACATGCTAGGAAGCCACAATGATGTGCAAGGGTCATCTTGCACATGACACCCATGGCCCGATGTATAATGGCAAAGCTCCTTGGTACACACATACTGCCTTATGCTGCAGGACATGGTTTACATAGCGACCTCCATGGGTATCACACAGGTTAGGACACTAACAGTGCTGCTACACAACAACAGCAGTGTACACCGGAAGATGCATGCACCAGACACTGCCCTCAGCACGGTGAACTGCAATGTCTGTGCAGTACCAGATTCATGATTCATGGCTCACAGGTGTTACCCATCACTGACAGGTTATGCCCCATACCATGCCTGTCGTCCCCTACACATGTAACACACATGGATAGGGGGGGTGGTATCCCAAGGTAACACAGATACACGCACCTCCAGGTTGTTGGCACAGCACGAACCATCAGGGCCTACTCATGTGCAGCTAACAGTGTGTCGGACTGCCATCTGGTTCATAGCCTGGCACACACAACCCTCCCATACACAGGAAGACCACCTATCCTCCATAACAACACTGGCAATATGACAGTCTCAAGAAATGTGTTTATATGGCCGGACTGCATGCAGCCAAACATTGTGTGTGAGCATTACTGTAGCTACAACACACTAGTTGAAGGGTTCACAGCATGTGGTCACCGAATTGCAGTGGAATGACATGTTACCACTACCACAACAGGTGGGAACATGCAGCACCTGTACATCGACTACATGTACACTATATGGCCCAGACCAGATCTGTATCCCCTGCTGTAGGTCTTTCCCCATAGACACCCACACTGTATAGAGACATACCATGTGTGGACCCTGCACAGTAAGACACAGTCATATTGGTATACATTGCAAATACCATTTATCCACTCGAAGCATGTGTCAGACATGGTAACTACTGCAGGTCACAGGTATTTATGTGTATGTGTCACACACATACATCATGTGTGCAATGCCATTGCTGGTTTAGGCAATGGCATGCATTGTTATGTACAAACACCCACACAAGGTCATACTGTGTGACACAACCACACGTGACAATTGTGGGTTACCAAAACATACCTATCTGTACTCTGACAATGGTAATAGACACAGTAGCAGAGCACAGTATTGACATTACTAGCCAACTAGCCCTGTTTGGCTGTGCTGATCGTGGGGTGACATCCCCTGTGTTTACTGGGGGAGTATGCAGCATCTGGTGTATTGTAGTATTTGCCAAAAGGATCTGTTCGCTCACACTTGCATTTACACACACCCTACTACCCCCACACACATGCACACTTGCAGGATTCATTCCCCTACCTAACTAAGTCATGACACGTGAGAGAGACGCATTAGCAAAGCGCACTATTCGGTTTACTAGATAGTTCCTCTTCTCTGGCTATACTTATAGGGTGCTGACAACATCAGTATTTTGAAAGGGTAATGTGCATCAGGTAGTGTGATCTCCTGATTGCCAAAACTAACATATTTTTCATACGGAAATGCACACACACAAACTCCCCACATCCAAACACACACACATGCCATTTACAGGTTTCAAACTCCTACCTAACTACATTACGATACTCGGGAGAAACGCATTAGCAGAGTGCGCTATTCACATTACTGGGAGGCTTCCATTCTCCTGCTGTACTTATAGGGTGCTGACATCATCTATGTTTAGAAAGGGGAGTGTGCATCCTTTAGTGTGTTCTCCCAGTTGCCAAAAGGGACATTTCCCTCACACAAATTTGCACACACACAGTAACCCCCCTCACCCAAACACACACGCTTGCCATTTACAGGATTCAAACCACTACCTAACTATGTTATGACACTCGAGATGGACGCATTAGCAGAGCGTGCTATTCGCATTACTGGGAGGCTTCCCTTCTCCTGCTGTACTTATAGGGTGGTGACATCATCTGTGTTTAGAAAGGGGAGTGTGCATCCTGTAGTGTGTTCTCCCAGTTGCCAAAAGGGACATTTCCCTCACACACACTAACCCCCCCTCATCCAAACACACACACTTGCCATTTGCAGGATTCAAACCACTACCTAACTATGTTATGACACTCGAGAATGACGCATTAGCAGAGCACACTATTCGCAGGCTTCCCTTCTCCTGCTGTACTTATAGGGTGCTGACATCATCTGTGTTTAGGAAGGGGAGTGTGCATCCTGTAGTGTGTTCTCCCAGTTGCCAACAGGGACATTTCCCTCACACATATTTGCACACACACACTAACCCCCTTCATCCAAACACACACACTTGCCATTTGTAGGATTCAAACCACTACCTAATTACGTTATGACACTCAAGACGGACGCATTAGCAGAGCGCACTATTCGCATTACTGGGAGGCTTCCCTTCTCCTGCTGTACTTATAGGGTGCTGACATCATCAGTGTTTAGTAAGGGGAATGTGCATCCTGTAGTGTGTTTTCCCAGTTGCCAAAAGGGACATTTCCCTCTCACAGCCTTTTACACACACAAACCCCACTCACCCACACACACACACACACATACAAACTGAACATTTGCAGGATTCGAACCCCTACCTAACTATATTATGACACTTGAGAGAGACGCATTAGCAGAGCGCACTATCCGAATTACTGGGCATCTGTTCTGCACCTGTAGTATTTCTAGGGTGCTGACATCTTTATTTCTACAGAGGTATGTAGATGTAGTACTACCTGTCAGGTGGGGGATAGCATATATATGCATTTGCAGCCACCTACGTCAGGGTCAGATATGCACATCGCACTGGCAGGTTATGTTCTATACCATGCTTTGGGACCACAGAACCTGTAACACACAACACAACCAGTCCAGAACACCACACCCACATCCAGGACACACACTTAGCTTCCCTGGGAACAATGCCAGGATATGCAGGTATTCACATACACCATTCCAGTTGTTAACATCAGGTACAGGCATATTGTGTGTGAGAACTACTCAGGCCTCTACCACTTTACCCTACAGCCACTACAATTTGTGGGTCCATGTGCTATGGCAGAACCACACACCACAGCCACATGGGTGAATACATATTGCACCTGTCCATCTGCAACGTGGGTACTCACTGTTCCACACCAGAGGTAGACCACCATTGTTGATATCTGACCATACCCACCTTTCCCTGGACATCCATATCTCATCTCCACCCCAGGCAAGGTTGTCACTGCACACAAACTGTGTTTAGCACAAGCAGACTCTACACTTGTGTAGACTGGGGTGGATGACTTCAGAGGACCCATGCTGGAGGACTATACTGGCCACTCAGCATAATCCTTGACAATTGCATCCTATGAGCATGTGTACAGTTTGCATTGGTCATGCTATCCCACATATACCCATGACTGCTCCACAACAAGACACCTGTCAGCTGTACACCGGCCATATATGCGCCATTCAACAGACAGAGTGACCTAATACATTGCAGAGCTGTAGCCCACAGAGGGAGGACATCTGTGGACAGTTCCAGCATGGCACTTCATTCACACATACTCATTACAACACAGTGTTGACAGTGGAATCGTCCAGAGAATGCAGATAGGGCTCCCCTCAGTCTGTTATTGACAGACACCTACTGTCAGAGATCCTCAGCAACCTTCTCACAGCACACACTGACAACATGGCTGTGACTTAACACATTCAATCCCTGAGACCTCCACAGTGCCCCTGCTTGACAGAGGCATAGCTCACTAGCCTCACATGTTGCCTTCTGTGACCTACTTTACAGTGGCACGGTAGCCTACTTACCTGGGGATGCAGATGCCAAGCACACTCTGGCTGAGCTGTCATTCCCTGGGGCAAGAAGCCTAGTATTGACCTCTACACCCATATGTTCAATTGTCGGATGCACAATATTTGTTGTGCTGTTCTACTGTTTGCAGGTCTTTATTGCCATAGCATTCCCTGTTCCTATGACCAACTTGTGTATCTGTGGCAGATGTTTGCATATGACGGCGATCCACTATATCACTTATGTCTCTGTGGTCATTTACTGTGTGCACTGGGCTGATTGCTGTGTTGTGGTTGGTTCCTGGACTGACGCGTACAAATACCGGATATGTGTGGCCAACTGCTACATGGAAATATGGCCTAAGTGTGTGAGCATGCCCAGTTCAGCCTTTCCATGGCATGTTGTCTGACATATTCCTCATTTATCAAAGTGTGCGAGCATGCCCAGTGTGAGCTTTCCATATGTTGCACTCTGGAGTCCACCACATATTTGGGTGTGTGTGACCTTCGACATTATCGCACGTTTATGATTGTGTGTTGCGTGTCATGTTGTGTACTAACTGGCCAACTGCTTCGTGTCTGCCACAACAGGGATTATACTGTGCCTGCAGGAATTGCATGGGATACTTTGCAGACAGTTCTCAACATACTTTCATAATGATCTAACACTGTAGTACCGTATAGTGTACTGGTTCGGTACTTTCACTGTGGTGGACAGTATCCTGGGCTTTAGTCCTATCACTGCTTGACATCTTCATAGTGAGCACAACAAACTGTGTAGGGGCCAGTTGTGCACATACGACTATGTTGCAATATGTTCAGATATGGACTACCTACACCAGGCTCGTCCAACATTGCTAGTGTATTCCACAACATGGGTGGACATTGGCAAACACTAGCGATGTTCCGTAGGCCATTTCTGATGGTAGTCACAGGGTGTGTTTGTCCTTCGACACACATTGTAACTGGAGTTTGCCATTACATATGTCATGGTTGATATACTGTGCCTCTGTCTACCTCTGACATAACAGTGATACCCAGGGTAGCCTACCATCTCCCATACACTCATCAGGATGCCTCTTGAGGGGTGTCGATATGTGGCACTCTGGCTGACCTGTACCAGGAGTTTACTGAAGTTTGGGGGTGCCTTCTGTGTTATGGATTATTCTGTACAGCTTGTCCTATGTATGTCAGTGCTGGGGTTCAGGTCTCTGATGTGCATAGCTCACTGCCATTCAGATTGTACAAGGTGCAACATGTTCATTCATTCCAGGTTGGACATGGCTTCATACATCAGGCACAGCTTTCCTGTAGCTGGGAAGGATGGCGGTGTGTGGGGCTGCAGTTTGTTTACTCAGGCAACACATGGCATCTGATCATGCTCTTTGCTACCCCTGGTGGCGTACTGTTGTGGACTTTACAGTTGATGGAGGTGTCTGCTGCGGTATATCCCACAGGGGCTATTGTAGTCAGTTGTGATGCTGATGGAGGATGGCTGCAGAGCCAGAGTGAGTTCCCCTTATCTACATCTGCCAGCCTTCATGTTTGGGTGGGTATATGGTACATGTTCCTGCGAACACTACAGACACATGTTTGTCCAGTGCAGGATATTTATCACCTTTTGTACCCAGGTCTCACATTACATGTTAGGTACCTCATGAGTTAACACCTGTGTGGTAATTTGCGGGCACTATGTATATCCACGGTGGTTGTCTATACACAGATCTGCGATTAGCTTGCTGACATGGCTATGGCTACAGTTGTCTGTTTGTAGGTGGCCCTTTTGTGGGTTGCTTGTGTCAGCTGGGGGTCGGATATGGAGGGCTGTTTGTACTCCTATGCATACATGCTCAGTCACAGTCCTTCCATGTTGGCCTATACCTATGGGACATGTATACAGAACGGGGGTGGGGGTGGCCAAGACCAGGCCTTGTGGGATGCCACTCATATCCGCTTTGTAGTCTGACATGGATGCGGCATGTCTGACCATGTCAGTTCTGTCCTTGGTCTGCTTTGCAACTCCTCTACTGACATAGGGGTGTATATTTAAGCTGGTGAACATATCCATACTGAACACGTACGGTATTGTCTAGAAGCATGTGCACGGTCCAGCTACGCTGTGTGGACCACATAGCCCTCATCAGTGACCTTAATGACTGCTTCAAATGGGTCGGACATGTTTAGGGGCCGGTTCTGCAGTTACAACAGCCACAGTGTGTAGGGTCCAGTATCAGTAGGTACACATTAGCCTTCTGTCTGCGGTACATACTGACCCTTTCCATAGCTGTGCAGAACAAGCTTGTCAGGATCCTGGGGTGGTAGTTTGGAGTATCCATTCAGGCAACACCTTTGTTGTGATGGACCACTGTTGTTGTACACTGCTCTTTGGGTACATATCCTGTGGTAAGGCTGACATTGGCCAGTAGTGTGATTTTGCATTCCATTACTCTTGGGGTCCATGTTGGCCTCAGCACAGGACACCATCACATACCTTTGCTGCTGTGTGTTCTGCTTTGCAGATGATGGCTGTTACCTCAGCATCTGCAATGTCAGGGGACCATCTGCTGGGATAGGTATTTTGCACTCAGGGTGTTTGCACTGCACCTGACAGGTTGTATGTTAGCAATATGTGTGTGTGTTTGGTATGTTGTTTGTAATATCTGTGTGATTCGGAGCATATCTGTGGATGCCCAACATGGTTCCTACCATCAGTTGGGTAAGCCTTGTGATTATCCTTAGTGTCCTGTACGTTTTGTATCTTCATAGGTTCATGGGTTCATAGTAGGCTAGACACCCTAGGCCATTAGTAAGCCTAGCTAGAGTGTGTGTGTCTTTCGCCACCCCTTGCTATGTTCAATTATGGCCATTTATGAGGTTCTTCACTGTGCCTCTGTCTGGTCGTGACACAGTGGGGACCTCCAGTATACATGTACGGTCATCCATCCACTTGGCAATATTCCTGTTGAGGGGTGTCAGTGAGGGGCTCTGCCTACCATGGATTGGGATCCTGTTTCTGGGTGTGGGGAGCCTATGGGTTATGTATCTGTCCCTCCAGCACATCTTATTTCATTATGTGTTGAGGTTGACATCTGTGACTCTCACAGCTCCAATGGCTTTGATTTCCTGTGGTGTATAATGTCCATTACTCCTGTGTTGGACATGGCCTGGTACAACAGACATACAATGCCTCTGTGTAGGCAGTGTGTGACTGCAGTCAGCTGGGGTGTCTACAGCCAGGCAGCATATGACATATATTTCACAGCCTTTATCCTGTTGGTGGGGTAACTATGAGGTCTTCCGAACCACTGCAGGTGTCACGTATGGTACATCCCATATGAGTCATTGTACTAGATTATGGGTCTGATAAGGGAACAGTACAGCGGCACAGTGACCTCTGTTGATGTTGATGTGAATCCTTTCATGATACGGTGTCCAGTATCAACAGTCTTCATAGCCACATTGGCATTGTGGCTGTCACATGACAGATTAATGTCAACCTGTGTCCCTAGGTCCCTGATGACTCCTTGCATACATAATGGTTTGACACCTATGTGGTACTTTGTGTACCTTGTCTGGTATTTGGTGGGACATTCTGTCCAGTGTCTTCAGATGTCTGGGTGGGGTTCTTGTGTGTGAGAATGTGGTCTGTCGCATACTGCAGACTGTACAGCAGTTTTGACTACAGTTATGTGCACATGGGTGGTGTCCGCTGCTTTGTGCATTGTCACTTACCTGGCTATATGGGTGTCTGTGCTGCATATGGATACTCCCCCTCCTTTGATGTCTTGGTGCAGGTGTTGGGGCCATAACACATGGTATGTGGTATAACCTAGTAGTGCTGGTGTGCTATCAGTAGGCCTGCAGCAGGCTTCTGTCACTGGATAGGCATCAATGTTCTCCATAATGGGAAGTGCCTCAGGGGCATGCATATTGCAGTTTACACATCTGGCATTGGTCAGCATTACCCTTATGTTTCCTACCACTTATGTTTTCTGGGGGTTGGGTAGTCTTTTTGGCCTTGCCTACATACGGCTCTATGGAGGCAACAAAGGCCTTATCCAGTATCCAGACGCACACGGGTAACAGCTGACAGCCATCCCTGTAACAGCAGCATGGCTTGTCATGCTTAACATCTCAAGCAGACACACATTACACCCTCTTGGACTGACAGCTGTAACTGTGCCAGCTGTTAAACATGAGCATTCTGTGTTTGTACTGTGGCATCATTCTTGGTGAGGGTTGGATGCTGCACACAGCCAGTCTCATCCCGCCCTGAGGTACATACTCGGAGGGACCATCCATGTCTCATTTGATGTTGACCAGGGAGGTACATCTCAGGTAATTCACACCAGCATGGACATTGAGTGCATCATATTTCTGCTTGCTTTGGGGTGACCTGCGTACTTGTGTTAAGTGGCATTTTGTGGCAACCTACAAGCAGCTTACTCTACCCTTTCCCTTGTTCAGTCTGGTGAGTGGGACAGCTGTGTGTCTGCCTATACAGACACCTATTACGACTGTATCAGGCATGTTGTTTCTCCTTCGGGCCTCTGACTGTTTGACACACCAGCTTTGCGTACTATTCATTGAATGTGCTATGTTTGAAGGTTGTGGTTGCTTGTGATCTACTTTGGAGGCTTCTGTTGGTGTGGTGTGTTTGTAATTAAGGCCTCCGGGAATATTTGTCTGTGTTTATGTGTTTGGTTTACAGTTGTGGTAGGTCTATGTGGGACTGGGTTTGTGGTGTATGTGGTTACCTTCTCCTCCTGACTAGTGTTGACAGTACTGAGTTGTTGGAGCTCAACCTCTGGTTTGGATACATGGATGCATCTATCACATATGTTTGTATTTATTGGGGGTGTTGTGGTTGTCTGTGTACTTGGTACTGGCGTCACATTGCCTCTGGATTCATAGATTATACTTGTTGTGGCTGGACTTAGTGGATTGTATGTGTGGACATATGTTGTTGCCATACTACTGGTCAGTGATTACTTCCCTTTTTATGTTTGCTCTATCATGTGGTAACTTCCTCATTCTCTTGCATGGTTTGGTAATGGCTGGAGGCCAGCATGCCAAGTGCCTGCGTGTATGGCATTGTGTGTTGTTGTTATTTGTGATTGCATACTCCAAGCATTCCTGGCTGTGTTCATGGAATGCCTGTATAACATGTTCTGTGGTGTGTCCCATATTCTGCACTTGCACAGGGCCTTTTGTGGATTCAACATCGGTTTTGAGGGCTGCAACCTATACTTTACACATGTTTTTCACTGTGGTATTCTGGCCAAGGACGGTCCCAAGCCCGGCTGAAAAAGGAGGAGGGTTGGGCTTAGGGTTAGCAACCCCATCCCGTAAAAAACTATTTGCTACAAAAACACCAACTACAGGAAACACAGACAATTTTGTCTTGGAAGAGGAGGGTTCTTCAAATGGAAGATTTATGAAGTTTTGTGGCCAAAGCCGAAAGGACGCCACAAAGCAGAGCACCCTTCTCTCTACCAGGAAAATAAACATTGGCACATGGAATGTCAGGACCATGTATGAGCTAAGCAAGGCAGCCCAAGTGGCAACAGAAATGAGAAATAACAACTTGAGTTTGTTGGGAATCAGCGAGACAAGGTGGACAGGGGCTGGTCAGTGTCGATTATCTACAGGAGAGTTGCTGCTTTATTCTGGACATGAGGACAGTGAAGCACTTCACTCCCAAGGGGTTGGTCTTATGTTGGCTAAACAGGCCCAGAGAGCCCTGATTGGATGGGAAGCACATGGCCCCAGGACCATCACAGCTTCATTCCGTACAAAGAAGAAGAAAATTGTAATGAATGTGGTCCAGTGCTACGCACCAACTAATGACAGTGAAGAGGAAGATAAAGGTCAGTTTTATGATAGACTGCAGCAGATCCTCGAGACCTACACAGACAAAGACCTTACTATCCTTATGGGCGATATAAATGCCAAGGTCGGATCCAGTAACATAGGATATGAGCAAATCATGGGTACACATGCTCTGGGAACAATCAACGAGAATGGTGAAAGGTTTGTTGATCTATGTGCTCTCAACAATTTGGTCATTGGAGGCAGCAATTTTCCCCACAAACGGATACACAAAAATACATGGGTCTCCCCTGACTACACAACAGAAAACCAGATAGATCACATATGCATCTGTAGAAGGTTTAGAAGAACATTACAAGATGTCAGAGTGAAAAGAGGGGCAGATGTAGCATCTGACCATCACTTGGTGGTGGCTAGACTGAAGCTAAAGCTAAAAAGAACCCAGGTTCAAGAGTCATCTAGGAGAATCAAATACAATGTTCATCTATTGAAAGATTCTCAGACAAAAGAACAGTTCAACATTGCACTGAAGAACAAATTTGAAGTGCTACAAGAACTGGTTGAGGAGGTGGAGTAAACAGCTCTTGGCAGAATGTGAAAAAGGCTGTAGACTTAGCTTGTCAAGAGACACTGGGACCTAAAAAGTATCATCAGAAAGAATGGATCACTGCAGAAACACTGGTAAAGATAGAAGACAGAAAGAGGAAGAAGGCAAAAGTAAACAACAGTAAAACCAGAGCTTCAAAGATCAAGACCCAAGAAGAATATGCAGATGCCCACAGAGGTCAAAAGATGCATTAAAATAGACGAGAACAATTATGTGGAACAGTTGGCAGTTGAGGCAGAACTGGCAGCTTACAGTGGTAACACAAAAATGTTGTATGATATCACCAAGCAACTTTCAGGAAAGTACAGTAAGTCAGAGAGACCTGTTAAAGATAAGCAAGGGAAAACCATCAATAGTATAGAACATCAACTGAAAAGGTGGGTGGAACACTTTGAAGAACTTCTAAACAGACCGTCACCTCTAAATCCTCCAATTATTGAGCCAGCCAATGAAGATCTACCAATCAATTGTGAAAAGCCAAGCAAGGAGGAGATCAGGAAAGCCATCATCCAAATGAAAAATGGGAAAGCGGCAGGACCAGATAACATCCCGGCAGAGGCCCTTAAAGCAGACTTGAATACATCAGTGGAGATGTTGTACCCACTCTTTGAAAGAATCTGGGCAGAGGAAACTGTTCCTTCAGAATGGAAAGAGAGCCATCTCATTAAGCTTCCCAAGAAAGGGGACCTTAGCAAATGCGACAACTTCAGAGGCATCAATCTTCTATCAGTTCCAGGAAAAGTTTTCAACCGTATCCTTTTGGAAAGGATAAAGGACACCACTGACAAAAAGCTGAGAGAAGAGCAGGCAGGCTTCCATAAAATAGATCGTGTACTGATCAAATTGCAACGCTCAGAATAATTGTGGAACAGTCAGTTGAATGGAACTCACCATTGTATATCAACTTTGTTGACTTTGAAAAGCGTTTGATAAGCGTGGACAGAGAGACACTGTGGAGCCTTCTGAAGCACTATGGTATACCAACGAAAATAGTAAATTTGATAAAGAACTCATACAATGGTCTATCATGCAGGGTTATACATGGAGGGCAGCTCTCTGAAAGCTTTCAAGTAAAAACTGGGGTCAGGCAAGGATGCTTACTGTCACCATTCCTCTTCCTGTTAGTTATCGATTGGATTATGAAGAAATCTACTGCAGGACAGAAAAATGGGATCCAATGGACCCTATGGAGTCAGCTGGAAGATCTGGACTATGCTGATGACCTCGCCTCATCTCTCACAGTCAGCAGCAAATGCAAAACAAGACAAATTTGGTGGCAGTTACAGCACTAGAGGTGGGTCTTAACATTAACAATCTGAAGACAAAGATCCTTAAATTAAACTCCACAAATACTAACCCTATCACTCTGCAAGGGAAGCCACTGGAGGAAGTGCAGTCCTTTACCTACCTTGGCAGCATAATTGACAAGCAGGGCGGATCAGAAGCTGATGTCAGGGCAAGGATAGGAAAAGCAAGAGCAGCCTTCATACAGTTAAATAGGGTCTGGAAAACAAGAGAACTATCCTTGATCAACAAGATAAGGCTGTTTAACTCTAACGTGAAGTCAGTACTGCTGTATGGGGCAGAGACCTGGGGTTAAACAAGACCACCACTAAAAACTTCAGACATTTACAAATAGCTGTCTCAGGAAGATTCTACATTCGATGGCCAGACACTATTAGCAACACCACCCTTTTGGAAAGGACCAACCAACTTTCGATTGGGGAAGAAGTTAAGAGGAGGAGGTGGAGATGGATTGGGCATACTCTTCGCAAACCAGCAAACAACATTACAAGACAGGCGTTGCGCTGGAATCCTCAGGGGAAGAGAGGAAGAGGCCGCCCACGAAACACCTGGAGGTGAGACTTTGAGGCAGATGCTAAGCTTAGAGGCTACACATGGAACCAAATAGAACAGCTGGCCCAGGACAAGATTCGGTGGAGAGCTGTAGTTGGTGGCCCCTACCCTGTCAAGGGTGACGGGCATAAGTAAGTAAGTAAGTATTCTGGCCAGGGACTGGGGTCAGGGTGTGTATATCCAGTGTGATTACTCTATGGTCTGGTCTTACCAGTGAGGGGTACACTTCTCATCTTGCCATCCAGTACACATGTTGCTGATTATCACATCCAGTATGCTTACCCCTCTTGTGGGAGTAATACATTGTTCCTGGGCATTTTGGTTTATGGAATCTGGGTAATTTTCTCCTACTGTGTTGGTGCTAGTACAATGCTACCGGTGTATGTCTGGGTATTTTCAGTCGAGCAATATAATGTGGTTTGGGGGGCTTGATATATTCATGTATTCTGACATAGACCAGGTGCTGTTCCTGGTATTAGGACAGTGGTCTGCAGCAGGCTATATACTGCGAGGCAGTTTTAGCCATTGGTATTTGACCATGGATATTCCATGCTGCTTCTTGTTGTGGTACCAACATGGGGGTGTGGTTATCCTTGCCATTTCTTGCTAGTCACCCTCCTTTTGTAGCTTGTTCCATGTTTTGCGGCTGTACAGCACAGTATGAGGTGTGACCTGGTAGTGTTAGGGTGCTGATGTGAGCCTTGCCCAGTTCTCTATTACAGGACATTCTCCTTACTGTGTGTGTTTACACTGCACACATCTTGCTGTTTATACATCTGTCATGGGGTAGTATTACATCTATGTTCCTATCCCTTGTAGAACCATTGAGGTTGGGTTTGTGTTTTGAGACTTACCTATTCAGGGCATGCTGTGGGTACTGACAGCCTTTGCCAGTATCCATGGGGCATGGCATGATAGGTGCATGCCACCCCTAGCAGGTGGTGCATCATGTCAAACTCCGCATATCTTCCCAGCCTGTAACACATTGGCTCCCCTTTGACTGACTGCATTACTTCAGCCAATTATTGTACTTGATCTTCTTGTCTTCATAGTGTGGCATCATGCTTGGTGAGGGTGAGATGTTAGGCAGGGTCTTCATGTTTGCATATACTAGATGGTGTTACATTGCTTAACACATGGCAATCATGCCTCAGGTGGTGCTGCAGGGCTGCCTCTGTCGGATTCCCATACTACACTCCCTGTACATGTTTGAGAGCAGGTTGTGTCATGTTAGGCATCCCTGTTACTATATGAGTGAGTCAGAGAGGGGTATCATTCCCAGGGTTCCTACTGAGCCAGTGTATGTGTTATGCGTTGCCTCTTTGCCAAGGCCAGGGCATACTGGGCACGCCTCCTTCTGCCTACTGGGGCAGGCTCAGGTTGTTCCTCCTCTGAGACATGCTCTGCCTGTGATGGCCTTGGCAATGGTGGGGGGCTGTTTGGCCCGGCCCTATGCTGGTCCTGCTGCAGCTGTTTTCGCAAGATCATATTATGTAGCATAGCACATGCCATGACAATGTGGGTACATGTAGTTGGTGTGTACTGCAAGGCTCCACCAGATGTGTCCAGACACCGGAACCGTGACTTGAGCAGCACAAACACACGCTCTATTACATTATGTGTTTGTGCGTGTGCCTCATTATGGCGTTCCTGTTCAGGTGTGTGTGCGTTTCTGATGGGTGTCATCAGCCACAGCTCCAGTGCATAACCTGCATTCCCCACTAGGTGTCCGTGTGGGATGTCCCCATTGGCAAATGTCTGGTACAGCTGCGTCAAATGCCAGATGTGGGAATCGTGATAACTCCCGGGGCAGCCAGCACACACATTCATTATTATGCCCTGGGCATCACACATGACCTGGCAGTTGATGGAGGGGAAGCCCTTGTGGTTAATGTAGGCCCTACCCCGCTCACCGGCTGGTGCTTTGATGCGTATGTGCGTGCAGTCTATTGCACCCAGTACCTCAGGGTATTCCGCTATTTGCTGGAAGAGACGATATTGCTGGCCAATACCTCACGGGCATTGGGGAAATATACATGATCACCGACATGTGCTGACATGGCATCCAGGAACTGGTGTAGTACCCTGGAGGCTGATGCCTGTGATATCCCCATCATATCGCCAGTTGGTCTCTGGAAGGTACCTGTTGCTAGTATTCTTAGGCCAACACATACCTTGGTTTCCACTGGGATGGGTTCCCTCTGTTGGTTCTGTGTGTGAGGCGTGGCCTGCACAGCTCAACAATCTGCTGCAGGAGCTCTCTGTCCACTCTATAGCTCTACTATCTCCAGCTCATGTAACCCGTGGTAGGTGACCCTGGGCCTGTACACTCTTCTCCGTCTCCTCACTGTGGGTTGTCTGGCACCATCTGCATTGTCACCACTCTCAGCAAGTCGCCTATATCTCATTATGACAGCTATGGCAGCCCCTAACATTTCTGCTCTGAGTGAAGCTTTTTCAGTTTTCACTTCTATTAGCTTACTCCTGTCTTGCAGTGTCTCTTAATGGAAACATCCTGCACTACTGTTTGCAGAGTTTTAAGTGCTGGGCTGGGCTACTATTCTGCCTGTGTAATTGCCTGCTTCTAATTATTTTCACCTGCTAGCTTCAGCAGTTATCCCTGCTAGCTTCCTATTAATTCTGTTGCTTCCTTTTTCCTCTCTGTTTCCTCAGGGGGGGGCAACGTGCATACTATCTGAAACACGCTCACAGTGGCTTACACGTGTGCACATGTGCTTACATGGTTCAGAATCTACTTATTCGGGTTTAAACGCGCGTACACCCGCGCAAACACTGTTACACGTCTGCCAACAGCCTGCAACATACTCAGCCTGCCCTACATGCGCGCCCACCCACGCAAACATTGTTAAACATCTCCCAACACGCTCCCACATTCTCACACTGCCTTACACGCGTGCACACTGTCCTTCTCGCGCTTCATGGTGCACACACGTGCGCATGCATGGCCAGCAAGAAACTTTGGTGTAGGTAACAGTGTACACCTTCCATTTCTTGACTTTCCATGACTTATCTAGTGGCACACCTCTTTCCATGATCTGTGCTTGTCATCTGTCATGTTACACTGGCCTCCAATGAACTGCATTTCTTTCTACCATTCCCCCCTGTGATGCCACCTATCTCCTACTCTATTCCTCCACCTTTTGTATCTCTTACACTACTCAGACTGTGCTCATTTGGTATGTGACTGTGAGATTCAGTATCCGAACCCTCATTTACATGAGATTGCCTACTAATGCTTAGTTACATGTCTTAGACTCAGCTTCTCCCCTTAGCAACCACTACACGGTGGCCATGTTGGTTTTGGTCTGCTGGTCCCTGCATTGTCATTCCATGTATTGCATGAAACACACATTTGTGTGTTTATAACCTTCTTTTTTATGGTTTTATACAGCGCAGCCCATATTTTTAATATTTTTGCATCGGGTTATCTTGCCAATAGCCACATATTTGGCCATTGGCATGCTGCCTGAGTCATATGCAACCTTTTTTTGGAGCTGACATCGCTCCGTTGTGGAATTTGCAGAAATGTACTCAGTTGTCAGCTGAGTACATTTCTGCAGCTAAAACGTCTCCTACATGGACTGGTTTCTGCTTCGTGGATCGCTAATATACCTCATTTGCATTCCTTTCGGATGCAAGTGAGGTATTTAGCATGTCCACGCCTCGTTCGTGTAAGAGACGTTTTAGCTGGTCTCTTACACGGAGCTTAGGGCTGTTTCTGGATCGCGAGGCTTGCATGGAGTGTTGCACGTCTCTTACACTCCGTGCAAGCCTTCGTGAATCCTGCCCAATGTTTATAAACAGCATTAGTAGTATTTTTAGTCCTAATGTCACTGCAATTGGCTTAAAGTTTGCTGATAGGTTGAGTATAAAATTGAGCAATGGTTTTATGGTACTTTTACACTGATGAAGGCTATCTAATTCATGTAGCTGAAACTGGTCTGCTATTGTTCTTTTTATTTTTATTTATGTTATAATAATGTGTATACATTTGCCACAGTCTGCTGACCTTCTGTTTTGTCATTTGATTCCTGATAAAACAACCCAAAAGGACATACATTATTTATGAACATTTTGTGGAACTCATATGAAAATAAATTTGCTTTTAGTAATTACATTTGTACTTGGGCAGAGGGAGGGATATATTTGTCTAGTATTGAATTATATACGGTTGCTTCAATATATTACAATGGGCAGGATTCACGAAGCCTCCGTGTAAGAGATACATGGCTTACACGGAGGCTGCAGCAGTTAACGGTGTCAGCATGTCATGCATATGCATGAGGGCATGCTGAATCACACCTAAGGCTAACACGGTCCATGGAAGACAGTAGGGGGCGTGTCCGTAGGCCGAACCCTGCAAGTGGACACGCCCCCAGAAGAGGAAAATTGCCCAAAGTAAACACCCACGACAGAGGCCATGGAAATGTGGATAAACACAACACAGCACATGCCCCCACAGACTATGGACATAAAATATATAAATGAACATGTTATATATTTTTTTTAAATCGTAAAGTTGTTTGCCCGTGAGTGCGCTCGTTTGCGCGGGCGTGCCATAGCTTAGCCACAGTTAGCAGTCAGTGGAAAAGGATATAAGAAGTAAATATGCAAAGTAAGCCAAGAAGCAATAGCGTAGCGGTAGAGACGTCGGCTGAAGAGCAGACATTCATGGTTCGAGCCCCCACAACATCAATTTTTATTTTTAGTAAAATAAGCACGAAACAAGTCCCTGACAAATATGTACACATATAAAATCATAGTTTATGTAAAATGTAATGAAATAGTCCATTTATTTTGAAGAAATGTGAGATAACAAAACAATAAAAAATGCGAGATGTGCCTATAGCTGAGCTACAGTTTAACAAGGTGAGTGCATCTGCCCGTAGGTGAGCAGTGGTTTAACAGGTGTAAAATGAGTGCCCGTAGGTGAGCAGTGGTTTAACACACTGGAACTGTGTGCCCCTAGCTGAGCTGAGCGTAATATGCATGCTAACAGCCAAATGAAGTGTAAACCAGTGTACCCCATTTACGCAGAGCTGCGCATCGCGCCAACAAGCTCACCGACGGGCAATGTTGAGCAAGCTGTATCAAAACTGCCTTTACACAGACACATCCCCTAGCCTGTCTAGACAGTCATAAAAAATAGAAAGCAATGGCCAGGTTCGAACCGAGGATACTATGCACCATAGTCAAGGTACTGAACCACTATGCCATGACAGCAGTACCTAGAAATGCAGTAATAGCAAATATATAGGAATGAATACAAAGTGGAGCATGACAAAGCAGGTTTTGTGAAGTTGATACAATTCCAAAATGGCCAATCACAGATATGTGCGGGAAAAAACGGCATATATAAGCCCCATAGGCAGGAATACACAGCATAAACGATTGTAGAACTAACTTGCAGCCAGAATGTCAGGAGTAGGTGAGGGTAGTTGCTTTCGAGCACAGAGGTGGGGCATTGAGGAATTCAGATACATGGTCTGGCTCCTAGTCCACAATCATGAGGCCCAACTCATGCAGGGCCAGGTCCTGTGGAGAGCATATAGGGCTGAGGCGTGGGACCGGTTGGCTCATGATCTCACCAGTGCCACAGGGATTCCAAGGACTGGTGAGCAGGTCCATCACCACCATGCGGACCTGAAGAGAATCAAGCAGGACCAATTGAACCTTTGGATCCAGGAGGCCTGGCAAATGCCCAGCACCCCACTACTGAGTAAGTTACATGTAATTATGTGTGTAAGAAATTAAACTAGCTGATATTATGGAGATGTGTTTTCCAATATTACTTCATTTATATTACAGCTGCAGGTGTCCGTTCTGCGAACTGCAGAGCCTATGGCGATAGGCTGGTGCAGTTGCGCCACCAGGCAGGTCAGTAATCCTCTCCCAGTAACTGTAAAGAAATATAAAAGTATGACAGTTAGCAAAAGAGTGCAGTGTAGTCACTAAGTAATAAAATGTGCAAATAACAGTGTAAGAGTGTTTGCAAGTATTGCTTGATTACAAAAGTGTGTTGCAGTCTGTAATCCAAACAGAAAAATGAAAATGTCTGAAATAAAGTCTGAAATAAAGATGCCCCACCTGTAATATAATAGTACACAACCTGCAGCAGGCTGAAAAGTATAGCTGCAGAAGATGAGCAAATCACATGTGTGAAATATACCCCTGTTGAAATACTGAAACATGACAGAAGTGAGACTGCTGGAAAGGATTGTAATAACTACAGGTAAAACATGTCAATAAAGCCTAGAAGTAAGTACCATCCTGAATAGTAAAATGAAAACAAGTGAGAGAGTGTGAGAAAGAGTTATGAATCCACCAATAAAGCAGTAATAACCCCTGAATAAAGTATACTACAGTCAGTACAGAATGAAATGAATGTGAGAAGCAGAACCAAACAGTGAAATGTGTTCAAAGTGTTGCTGCAGCTGGAATGTGTATCCCAAAATCTGGATATGTTGCTCTCAGTCTGCAATATGCAGATAGTATTATTGTCTGACATACCAAACATCCACAGTTGTCTATAGCTATATAAAGCAAATGTAGCAGGATGATGTAGCTGAACAAAGCCAGATATGAATGTGTATGAAGAACAATAAAATGTATATTGATGTAGCAGTAACAGTCCTATCACCAAACTGAAGTAGTTATCATATAGGAAACTGTAGTTAGAACAGTAGTGTGTATATATCTGCAGCTATTAGAAATGTACAGCATATGTATTGGTATTCGAAGGTGTTAATATTATTTTCTTCACCCCACCCTATAACCACATATAACCCATTCCACGTGAAAATGGTATGTGCAATCACAATTAACACCCGTGGACATTTGTCCTGTTGGGTCATAAATATTTGCATGTCCGTTGATGCATCTGCCCTGTTCATACATCCAAAACTGATGGCCTGTTGCCATCAATCAACCATGCATGTTGTTGGACTGTGTATTGCTGTTCAAATTATGCATGTGTTATGCTCGCTGTTCAATGGTGTGAATATCTGGGTGTTTGGTTAATGGGAATACTAATGCATGCTGTTACAACTAATTGTGAATGGTATTGTATGTTACTAACCCAAACTGCCATGACATAATGCAAAACATAGGATGACAGGGAAGGCGGGTTCCAGCGGACCAACCTCTCCCACCTCAGCTGGCGAGTGCACCTGGCACTAGTGCCCAGTCTGGACCCTCCTCCGGTGGCCCTGTGCCACCTGTGGGTGGAAGCGCTGCAGGGGATGGGGCTCGCCCCCCCTCTGCAAGCGTGGCCGGAGGAGAACCACCACTCACCCTCCGTAGCGTCCGGACTGTGGTGCGTAGGGAGATCCGGGACTCTGTTCTTGGTCCCCTATGCCAGCTTGAGGCACAGGTGGCACAACTTATGGGCATGCCTGTTGCCCGGCCTACACAGCCCCCAGCACAGCCCCATCCTGGGCAGTGAAGGAACAGTGGCAACTGCCCATGGGTGGGGATATCAGTTCCACTGTTGCCATCTGTGGGCTCATGGGCTCTGGATATCCAAACATCTGTCCCCGTCAATTGTGTAACCCCCCACGTGTCATACACTGCCCCTGTATGCGTCTTGTTTGTCTTGTCTGTTGACCTACCCAACCTACCTCCCCAGCTATACCGACTTCCTTCACCTGACATACCACTCTCACCTGAAAAAAAAAAAAGGGCACCCTGTACCCACAAAAAATTACCCCATACATAGCTGCCCATTTCGCACACATGTCTGCTGGACATGGAAACTATCAATTACAATTGGCTGTACAACAAGTATTATTGTTGTCCTGACACCTCTCTCAGGGGTGGAAGGTTTCAAATGTCACACCAAATTACATACATATGCACAGCTGTTGCTGATGAAGAAATGGGCAGCTATGGGCCTTACCTACATCCCTCCTGCAAATCCCAAGCTTGTTTCCCTACTGTCTTACCCTCTTTGTGACCCCTTTTTCACCACTTTCCTGTCTCCCCATTTTCATTTCTTTCAAAGAAATAGCGCGGGTGTGCGCCAGAGTAAGCACTGTTAAGCGGTTGTAAGTGGGTGTGCGCGGAGCTGAATGCCAATGTGCATGCGGGAGCTCCGCACAAACCAGCGCTAACCCGGTTACAACTGCTTAAAAGTGCCTTAGTCACTCTGATTGACAGGTCCTGCAGTCAATTCAAAAGCAAAATAAAATCCCACTGTCAGTCCCTAACCCAGGACCTTGGAAACAGTAGTCTGCATGACCTACCACTAAGCCATGACTCTTATACAAGAACATTGTGCTAAAATAAATATATCATGTAATAGTAGGAATGAATGTAAAGGGAATATAGGATGTGTAGTACACAAAGCATGTCATTTATACTTACTGCCAAAACTAGTGGATTACCATAATAGTAGTGTGTGAACAGAAACAGCCATGCTAGTTGGTAGCTAGTAGGTAATAATGTCAGTTAATGTACATATATAAATGTATGTATATTTACATATATATATATATATATATATATATATATATATATATATATATATATATATAGTTGTAGGTGTCAGTGTGCATACACACTTACTACAGGAAACAGGAGAGAGGAATGGAGAAATGTGAATCTACAAAACAGCCTGAATCATGAGAGAGATACTAACCTTTACACTCACAGAACAGTGTCTACAGCATACCAGCATGGTCCCTGCCCTTACAATCTGAAAGGGCAACGCCTATCTCACATACCCTTTTATAGCACTGTCCTGAAATCACAGTGAGAACTGCAATCAGTACACAACTGGCTGCATGCAATTAGCAAATGCTGGCTTACAATTGCTGCAGTGGCCATCACATGGACTTATGCAGATACCTACAAAAGCATCCTGTACTCACACTCCACACATGCAATATGTTCATTGCACTGTCTGGAGGCAGACAGAGAGAGAGAGAGACAGAAAGACAGAGACAGAGAGAGAGAAAAAAAAAAACAACACAAACAACAACAACTCACGGTACACACACTGAGTCTAAGCTGTCAGCAGTGACAGTAGCAAGCCATGCCAGCAGCAGCAGGAAGCAGTAGTAGCGGTAATGCAACCAGCTGCAACAAACACAGGTAATGTAAAGTAACAGGTTAATAGTCTGCATACTGTGAACCCCCCATATGTGTCATAGGTCTGTATCTATAGGTATGTCCATGTGATATGTTGTGTGCACATAGTTCCACCAAAAGGGGATGACTATACATTACATGTCATTCAGTGTTACGCCATGACCCTGGCAGCAGTTTTCCGTTGCAGTGAGGCCTGTCTGTAGGATGTGTGTGTCAGCTGGTGTAACGACTATGGTGCTTAGTTAGCAGTCATCTGGGAACTTTGTCATCCACAACCCGCACATGTTCGCTTTTACATCTGAGAAATAAATGCCAAACAAGAGGGGTCCTAGGACAGAGGCCTGTGGGATACCACATGTGACTGGCATTGAGTCTGACATGGCTCCTACAATATCGATATTATGGATTCTGTATGTCAACCAGTGTGCAACCCATCATGTGACATATGTAGTAACATGTAAGCTAATGAGCTTGTCTATGATGCCTGAGTGGAGTACTGTGTTGAAGGCCTTAGGCAAGTCCAGGTAGGCTGTATGGATTGCGCTGCCCTCCTCAATGGCTGTAGTGACTGTTTTGAAAGGTCAACCAGGTTCAAAAGGCAGGATCAGCCCATCACAAACACAAACTGGCCGGAACAAGTGTCTGCAGGTACCCAATATCGCTGTATATGCGTCCCATACTGAATCATTCCATAGCTTTGCAGACCAGGCTGGTTAAGCTTATGGTGCGGTAGTTCCCAGGGTCAGTAGAGGTGCCTCCTTAGTGGAGTGGGACCACTGTTGCTGTATGCCAGTGTTCAGGTACATATCCTGTAGTACGGCCAAGGTTAAATATCAGTCTTATATGCGGTTGTATGTCCTCTTGGAGATAACGTAGCACACATCCAGGAATACCATCAGGTCACATTGATGCTGTGTGTTCTGCTTTGCTGTGGGCGGCCCTCACCTGGACATGTGAGATGATAGGGAGGTTACATTTAGCTGTGATAAGTATTTCTACTTGTGGGGGAGAAGGAGGGGGGATACGTGCACCGAACCTGTCTGCAAGAATGTTGCCAATATCTGTGTGTTCAGTGAATGTTAAGTAGGTGTGTATTAACTCAGAGCATATCTGAGGCGTTTGGTCCATATGTGTAACATAACTGAAGAAGGCCTTGTGGTTATCTATAGTGTTCGTGGCCATTTCCCTCCCAGAGTAGGCCGTGGATGTTATGAGAGACCGTAGCTTATTACCAGTGCTGACCACAGATGCCTTCCCTTAATGTGAATCGGCTCTGTCCTGCAGTAGCCTCCTTCTATTGTTATACAATCTGCCTTTGGCTGGGGTCCACCAGACAGGATGCCTAATCTTTGTGCATAGAGTCTGGGTTAGAAATGTGTGCGCATGTTCCATGCAATCTTTGGGATGTCCGTGGGAAGCATTCGCAAAGGGGTCAGCAGTGTGAGTTGTGGCTTTCACTGGCCCAGTGGGCTGCATGGATACCATCACAGTCCTAACAAGTGAATAACTGT
Organism: Protopterus annectens; assembly: GCF_019279795.1. Lineage (NCBI taxonomy): Eukaryota > Metazoa > Chordata > Ceratodontiformes > Protopteridae > Protopterus > Protopterus annectens. The sequence goes on along the minus strand of NC_056744.1, from coordinate 1,089,710,930 downwards.
CTAATCACATACATATCAAAGTAGTCTACTGTGCTGGTGGTGGTGGTGGTGGGATATGTATATCCAGGCCGAGTAACTTGTGTCCAGATCACACTAGTGGATGGCGTTCCACATACAGTACCTTGGTATGAACCCCCAGAGTGAGGTTGTGCATTGGACCTATCGCAGTGTGCTGACCGATGGTGCATGCTACTATGTTGCATGGAATGTGATAGGTATTGTTGCACAGGTGTTGGCTGAGCACTGATATCTGGCCATGTACTTGTGTATCCACCAAGACACACACACATGCTGCATATGGGAGTAGTAGTATTTCACTACAGTTGAGTATCATGTATAGTATGTGTGCCATATATTGCTGACGTAGTCTGCTGATATCCTGTTTGTGTTCTCTTCCAGGGACATGGCGCGTCAGTGTAATCCCGCCTACTCTGCAGCAGAAGATGAGGAGATACACCAGAGCCTGGTGCGGGATTATGACATCCTGTTTTCCCGCACCAGCCAGAATCAGCAGGAGAGGGCTGCACTGTGGCAAGACCTTGTCCGTAGGGTAAATGACATTGGCACGCATAATAGGACATATGAGCAGGTACGACATCACTGCAGTGATTTAATCAGAAATGTCCGTCAGCGTGCGTCGGATATCCACAGGCAACAGGTTGCCACAGGAGGTGGGGTGGCCACACATCCCCCCCTCACCAGACTGGAGGGGCTACTCCTAAGTGTTGTGGATCCAGCCCCAGAACAGCAACAGCAATACACCTGCATCATGATGGAGGCTGGATCCACACAGCAGCAGCATGACATGGAGCATGCAGGTAATATGCCATATGTACACTTGACTGTTCTGTACACTGTTAGTTTATGCATGTGTAAGGTGTGTCCGTGGTATGTAGCTGTCAACATAGTATGTAATTGTGCAGGTGTGATATTGGCAATATCAGCAGCTGACATGTGAAAGGCAACTGGTGTACTACTGCACTGTATCATATGCAGTATCAATGGCACAGTTGTGCCCACTGACATTAATCTCCTCGTTTCTGCAGGTCCCTCCGGTGTTACAGCAAGGCAGGCCATCCATGCTGGTGAGTGTGTTTTAACAATGCCTATAATAGTCCTGATAGTGCTAGTAATACTAGTGTAACTCAGTAGTGCTCTGTGTGTATACTGCGGGGTGTGCATGTGTGCATGTGTGCCTGTGTCCGCGTGTGCATGTGTGCATGTGTGCCTGTGTCCACATGTGCATGTGTGCCTGTGTCCACATGTGCATGTGTGCATGTGTCCACGTGTGCACGTGTGCATGTGTGCATGTGTGCATGTGTGCATGTGTGCATGTGTGCATGTGTGCATCTGTGCATCTGTGCATCTGTGCATGTGTGCATGTGTCCACGTGTGCATGTGAGCATAAGTGTATCACTGGTAACATTGTGTGGACACTGTAAACTGTGTTTCCTGTCTTCCTCCCACAGGTTCTGGTGTTTCTCTGGTGTCCTGCAGCAGGGAACCTGAATCTGGTGCCACAGGTACTGATAATGATGATATCTGTGTAATGGCACAGGAAGGTGTGTCAGGGTCCGCCATTGGTCAGCCAATTGACAGTACACAGCTGTCAACCCCATCATTGCGCACAGTCATCCTGCCAGTACATCCTATGTCACCATTGTCCCACGGTGTTGGACAGGATACAGTGGGCATTGACCAGGGTAATGTGGTATCTGTGGCACATGCTTCCCCACACAGCAGCCATGGGCAGGGTCCTGCGATGGTACCACACAGACAGTTGCCCATGGGTTCTCGTGGGGGCATCCGTGTGCGTACTGCCTCTGGCAGACATGCCCAAAGAGGTCTGTCAACCTCAGCTATGTTTCAGGCTGTCATGCAGGCACAGTCGCATATGGAAAGGTACACCAGACAGGGTCTGAGGGAGCTGAGAGCATGTCGCACAGCCATGACTGACAGTTTGCGTGACATCGCGGATGCTATCCGTAATTTCACCGATGTCATAGACAGACGTTGTGGGGACATATTACAGCAGTTCCACAACCACATGTCCATGAGCCAGGGCAATGGTGGGCGGTTGCAGCGTCGACGTGGCCGTATGCCAGCAACAGCAGCAGCTGGCAGTCGGCGCAGACGACAATAGGCCCGCGGACGCCCCCATAGTGCCAGCAGCAGCCCCAGCAATGCTGGGTCTGTGCTGTCATCAGAACGCCCCAGGAGTCCACGTGCACGTGGCTCTGGACAGTCCCAACAGGGACCTGTGTCCAGTCAGCACACTCCCGCTTCTGATGACAGTACCCAGTCTGGCTTAGTACCGGATACAGTCCATAGCACCCCTGCCAGGCACAGGTACTGTTTCTGTGCCCACAGACACTGATCTGTATGACCTGCCAGGTGCAGTCTGTGGCTGTCCACAAACTCCTGTATATGGCAGCCATGAGGTGGAACTGTGTGCATGCATACACACATGTGAAATGTTAACACCTAGGGCTACCACATACACGGACACACTGCACCAACAGTGCCCCACCCTGTACTGCTGTCCCTCACCAGCACACATACACACACATGTCAATTGGTGGTATTAGTGGCAGACTCAGACATACCTAATTCACACCCTGTGCATATGATGAAACTGTGCCACCTCCTGCAATCTCCAACATCAGTGCAGGAACAGGTAAACACGTTGCTGTTGCACAGGGTGACTACATAGAAGTGTATTAGTAGTATCATGTTGGTAACAGTACAGTGTGCTGATATGACTGTGTGTATATCCCAGCATGCCTGATGCAGTAACCGTATGACTGTCCTGAATTGTTATCTACACCCATAGTACGTACCAAAGTGTAACAGCTGTACATTATTGCATACCGGTGGTAAGGATGTCAACAGATAGCCACATACATGGGTAGCACAGGGGGGAAGCTAATGCAAGTAGTGATACGCAATGATGGACATGTACAGTAATTTTGGCAAGTTGCCCACAACGACTATGCAATGTGGATGTTTGCGCATGTTGATATGTGTGCAGTACCAATGTAATCCAAATCACAATTAACTATGACATAATATCAGTTCTACCATGGACATCTGAGCTGTGCATTCCTGGGCACATGTTGATAGTGCCTACATATTTGCACTGTTACCTACTGTTAGTGTTACCCCTTCTTTGTAGTACAATGGACTACTTCCAGCCCCGCTTACTGTAGCTTTGTTTGCATGCATGTTTGCTTGGGGTTCCCTGGAACACTGCTTCCACCTGCAATGCAGAGTTACAGTGCTTCTGTGGACTCCGAGTGACATCTGCATAGCGTACTATACGTATGTCAAGTTTACACATGACAGAACGTCACTGTCTGTCCTGTTCGCATGTACATTGCCTGTGACACATTGCACATGTCTTACCTGGCATTTACCCACATGTGCAGTCATATATGCCAGTGCTATGAAATCAGTAGCAGTACACCCACACATACACACCTTCAGTATGTTGTTCCCCATTGGCCCTATGTGTTGGTAATCACCATGTCAATCACACTACTATGGTAGCATGTGCAAAGGTAACCTGTGAATCACCTCTATGGTCCAGTTATGGTTTATGTGAGTCATGTGGCAATGTCACAGCTGCCACATGTATGCAGTCAACCCTCACCCCTGGCCAGGAACGTACAACACACGTGTGGGATGCCACCACATAGCCAATCTGGGGACTGAGCACTCTGAACCCAGTAATGCCATACCCTGTCAGGTGGCATGACATACTACAGTGACTACCATACCAGTCAGACATAGACCCGCACTGACAGCAATCTGAACACACTGGGGCATACTTGGAGACTCAGAATAGCATCCTGCCTGAGCATCACACACCTCCTCAGCTGGCACACAGGCATACGTTATGTCGGAACAGAGCACATGCCACACATGGCAAACACATCCCGTGTGCCACACACTCACAGCCTGTAGGGCTACACAACACACCTGCTACAGATGTGTCAGGTACCTCTCTTGGCCACTGTGGTGGGGTCCCACTCAACAGGCTGTACATGGTGTAGGTCACAATGATATGCCTGTGGGGCACTATGGTCCACCACATAACACATGCATACAGGTCAGTCAGAGGCATGGACACATATGACTCAGTCATTGACCATGCCACTATGGATGACCTGAGACATACCTCCCTGGACTACATGATAGGGAACATAAAAGGGATCTCTCAGCATGTGGCACAGGCCAGTATGAGTCTGATCTTGGTTGCCATCATACCCTCACCAGGTATGCTACCACTATATGTAGGAAGGGTGTTCTATGTCTACATTCTGCTCAATCTCCAATGTCATTCATAGGGTATCCACTGGCTGTCAACGTGTGCTTACATGCTAGGGAAGCCACAATGATTTGCGAGGGGCAGCTTGCACGTGACACCCATGGGCCATTGTATATTGGCAAAGCCCCTTGATACACACATAGTGCCTTATGCTGCAGGACACGGATTACATAGCCACCTCCGCGGATATCACACAGGATAGGACACTAACAGTGATGCTACACAACACCAGCAGTTTAAACCGCAAGATGCATGCACTGGACACTGTCCTCAGCACGGTGAACTGCAATCTCTGCGCAGTACCAGAGTCCTGATTCACGGCTCACAGGTGCAACCCATCACTGCCAGGTTATACCTCATACCATGCCTGTCATTCCCTACACATGTAACACACATGGACAGGGGGGTGGTATCCCAAGGCACCACAGATACACACACCTCCAGGTTGTTGGCACAGCACAAAGCATCAGGGCCTATTCATGTGCAGCTAACAGTGTGTCGGACTGCCTTCTGGTTCATAGCCTGGCACACACAACCCTCCCATACACAGGAAACCCACCTATCCTCCATAACAACACTGGCAATATGACAGTCTCAAGAAATGTCTTTATATGGCTGGACTGCATCCAGCCAAACATTGTGCGTGAGCATTACTGTAGCTACAACACACTAGTTGAAAGGTTCCCAGCATGTGGTTACTGAATTGCAGTGGAATAACATGTTACCACTCCCACAACAGGTGGGAACATGCAGCACCTCTACATCGACTACATGTAGACTATATGGCCCAGACCAGATGTGTATCCCCTGCTGTAGATATTTTACCATATACACCCACACTGTATAGACACATACCACGTGCGGCCCCTGCACAGTAAGACGCAGTCATATTGTTATGCATTGCGAATACCATTTATCCACTCGAGGTATGTGTCAGACATGGTAACTACTGCAGGTCACAGGTATTTATGTGTATGTGTCAAACACATACATCATGTGTGCATTGCCATTGCTGGTTTAGGCAATGGCATGCATTGTTATACAGAAAGACCCACACAAGGTCATAATGTGTGACACAACCACATGTGGCAGTTGTGGGTTTCCAAAACATACCTATCTGTACTCTGACAATGGTAATAGACCCAGTAGCGGAGCGCACTATTGGCATTACTGGCCAAGTAGCCCTGTTTGGCTGTGCTGATAGTGTGGTGACATCCCCTGTGTTTACTGGGGGAATATGCAGAATTTGGTGTATTGTAGTATTTGCCAAAAGGATCTGTTCTCTCACACTTGCAATTACACACACCCTACTACCCCCCCCACACACACACACACACACTTGCCATTTGCAAGATTCATACCCCTACCTAACTATGTCACGCCACGTGAGAGAGACGCATTAGCGAAGCGCACTTTTCGGATTAATAGGAGGTTCCTCTTCTCCGGCTGTACTTATAGGGTGCTGACATCATCAGTGTTTGGAAAGGGTAATGTGCATCATGTAGTGTGATCTCCCGATTGCCAAAAAGAACATGTTTTTCTTACAGAATTGTACACACACAAACTCCCCACATCCAAACACACACACTTGCCATTTGCAGGTTTCAAACTCCTACCTAACTATGTTAGGACACGTGAAAGAGATGCATTAGCAGAGTGCGCTATTCAAATTTCTGGGAGGTTTCTCTTCTCCTGCTGTACTTATAGGGTGCTAACATCATCCGTGCTTAGATAGGGGAATGTGCATCCTGTAGAGTGCTTTCACAGTTGCCAAAAGGGACATCTCCCTCACACAGACTTGCATACACACTAACCCCCCTCCACACACACTGGGCAGTTGCAGGATTCAAACCCCTACCTATGTTATGACACTCGTGACAGACGCATTAGCAGAGTGCGCTATTCGACTTACTGGGAGGCTTCCCTTCTCCTGCTGTACTTATAGGGTGCTGACATCATCCGTGCTTAGATAGGGGAATGTGCATCCTGTAGAGTGCTTTCACATTTGCCAAAAGGGACATCTCCCTCACACAGACTTGCACACACACTAACCCCCCTCCACACACACTGGGCAGTTGCAGGATTTAAACCCCTACCTAACTATGTTATGACACTCGTGACAGATGCATTAGCAGAGCATGCTATTCGAATTACTAGGAGGTTTCCCTTCTCCTGCTGTACTTATAGGGTGCTGACATCATCCGTGCTTAGATAGGGGAATGTGCATCCTGTAGAGTGCTTTCACAATTGCCAAAAGGGACATCTCCCTCACACAGACTTGCACACACATCAACCCTGCTCACACACACACACACACACTGAGCATTTGCATGGTTCGAACTCCTACCTATCTATATTATGACACTTGAGGGAGACGCATTAGCAGAACGCGCTAGCCAAATTACTGGGCATCTGGTCTGCACCTGCAGTATTTATAGGGTGCTGACATCTTTATTTCTACAGAGGTATGTACATCTAGTACTACCTATCAGGTGGGGCATAGCATATATATGCATTTGCAGCCACCTACATCAGGGTCAGATATGCACATCGCACTGGCAGGTTATGTTCTATACCATGCTTCGTGACCACAGGACCTGTAACACACAACACAACCAGTCCAGAACACCACTCCCACATCCAGGACACACACTTTGCTTCCCTGGGAACAGTGCCAGGATATGCAGGTGTTCACATACACCATTCCAGTTGTTAACATCATGTACAGGCATATTGTGTGTGAGAACTACTCAGGCCTCTACCACTTTACCCTACAGCTACTACAATTTGTGGGTCCATGTGCTATGGCAGAACCACTCACCACAGCCACATGGGGGAATACATATTGCACCTGTCCATCTGCAACGTGGGTACTCACTGTTCCACACCAGAGGTAGACCACCATTGTTGATATCTGACCATACCCATCTTTCCCTGGACATCCATATCCCATCCCCACCCCCAGGCAAGGTTGTCACTGCAAACAAACTGTATTTAGCACAAGCAGACTCTACACTTGTGAAGACAGGGGTGGACGACTTCAAAGGACCCATGTTGGGGGAATATACTGGCCACTCTGCATAATCCTTGACAATTGCATTCTATGAGCATGTGTAAGGTTTGCATTGATCATGCTATCCCACATATATCCATGACTGCTCCACAACAAGACACCTGTCAGGTGTACACCAGCCATATATGAGCCGTCCAACAGACAGAGTGAGCTAATACATTGCAGAGCTGTAGCCCACAGAGGGAGGACATCTGTGAACAGTACCGGCATGACACTTCATTCCCACATAATCATCACAACACAGTGTTGACAGTGGAATTGTCCAGACAATGCAGATAGGGCTCCCCTCAGTCTGTTATTGACGGCCACTTACTGTTAGAGGTCCTCAGCAACCCTCTTCCAGCACACACCAACAACATGGCTGTGGCTTAGCACATTCAAACCCTGGGATCTCCACTGTGCCCCTGCATGACAGAGGCACAGCTTACTAGCCTCACACATTGCCTTATGTGACCTACTTTACAGTGGCACAGTAGCCTACTGTACTGGGGATGCAGATGCCAAGCACACTCTGGCTAAGCTGTCATTCCCTAAGGCAACAAGCCTAGTATTGACCTCTACTCCCATATGTTCAATTGCAAGATGCACAATATTTGTTGTGCTGTTATACTGTTTGCAGGTCTTTATTCCCATAGCACTCCCTGTTCCTATGAACAACTTGTGTATCTGTGGAAGATGTTTTAATATGAGGGTGATCCACTATATCACTTATGTCTCTGTAGTCATTTACTGTGTGCACTGGGCAGATTGCTGTGTTGTGGTTGGTTCCTGGAATGACACGTACAAATACCAGATATGTGTGGCCAACTGCTAAATGGAGATATGGCCTAAGTGTGTGAGCATGCCCAGTTCAGCCTTTCCATGGCATGTTGTCTGACATATGCCTCATTTACCAAAGTGTGCAAGCATGCCCAGTGTGAGCTTTCCATATGTTGAACTCTGAAGTCCACCACATATTTGGGTGTGTGTGAACTTCAACAATATCTCACGTTTATGGTTGTGTGTTGGGTGTCATGTTGTGTACTAACTGGCCAACTGCTTCGTGTCTGCCACAACAGGGATTATACTGTGCCTGCAGGGATTGCATGGGATACTTTGCATACAGTTGTCAACATCCTTTCATAATGACCTAACACTGTAGTACCGTATAGTGTACTGGTTCAGTACTTTCACTGTGGTGGACAGTATCCTGGGCTTTAGTCCTATCACTGCTTGACATCTTCATAGTGAGCACAACAGACTGTGTAGGAGCCAGTTGTGTACATATGACCATGTTGCATTATGTTCAGATATGGACTACCTACACCAGGCTTGTCCAACATTGGTAGTGTATTCCACAACATAGGTGGACATTGGCAAACACTAGTGATGTTCCCTAGGCCATTTCTGATGCTAGACACAGAGTGTGTTTGTCCTTCGACACACATTGTAACTGGAGTTTGCCATGACATATGTCATGGTTAGTATACTGTGCCTCCGTCTACCTCTGACATAACAGTGATACCCAGGGTTAACCTACCATCTCCCATCCACTCATCGGTATTCCTCTTGAGGGGTGTCGATAGGTGACTCTCTGGCTAACCTGTACTGGGAGTTCACTCAAGAGTGGGGGTGCCTTCTGTGTTATGGATCATTCTGTACAGCTTGTCCTATGTATGTCAGTGCTGGGGTTCAGGTCTCGCATGTGCATAGCTCACTGCCATTCAGATTGTACAAGGTGCAGCATGTTCATTGATTCCAGCTTGGACATGGCTTCATACATCAGGCACAGCTTGCCTCTGGCTGGGCAGTATGGCAGTGTGTGGAGCTGCAGTTTGTTTACTCAGGCAACACATGGCATCTGTTCGTGCTCTTTGCTACTCCTGGTGGGGTACTGTTGTGGACTTTACAGTTGATGGAGGTGTCTGCTGAGGTATATCCCACAGGGGCTATTGTAGTCAATTGTGACGCTGATGAAGGATGACTGCAGAGCCACAGTGACCTCCCCTTATCTACATCTGACAGCCTTCATGATTGGGTGGGTATATGGAATGTTTCTGCGAACACTACAGCCACATGTTTGTCCAGTGCAGGATATCTATCACCTTGTGTCCCCAGGTCTCTCATTACATGTTAGGTACGTAATGGGTTAACACCTGTGTGGTCATTTGTGGGCACTTACTGTATATCCACGGTGGTTGTCTATACACAGTTCTGCAATTAGCTTGCTGACATGGCTATGGCTCCAGTTGTCTGTTTCTAGGTGGCCCTTTTGTGGGTTGCTTGTGTCAGCTGGGGGTCGGATATGGAGGGCTGTTTGTACTCCTCTGCTTACATGTTCAGTCACAGTCCTTCCATGTTGGCCTGTACCTATGGGACATATATACGGAACGGGGGGGGCCCCAGGACCAAGCCTTGTGGGATGCCACTCATATCTGCTTTGTAGTCTGACATGGATGCAGCATGTCTGACCATGTCAGTTCTGTCCTTGGTCTGGTTTGCAACCCCTCTACTGACATAGGGGTATATATTTAAGCTGGTGAACATATCCATACTGAACTAGTAGGGTATTGTCTGGAAGCATATGCACAGTCCAGCTACGCTGTGTGGACCACATTGCCCTCATCAATGACCTTAATGACTGTTTCAAATGGGTCAAACATGTTTAGGGGCAGGATCTGCAGTTACGACAGCCACACTGTGTAGGGTCCGGTATCAGTAGGTCCACGATAGCTTTATGTCTGTGGTTCATACTGATCCTTTCCATAGCTGTGCAGACCAAGCTTGTCAGGATCCTGGGGTGGTAGTTTGCAGTATCCATTCATGGAACACCTTTGTTGTGAAGGACCACTGTTGTTGTACACTGATCTTTGGGTACATATCCTGTGGTAAGGCTGACATTGGGCAGTAGTGTGATTTGGCATTCCATTATTCTTGGAGTCCATGTTGGCCTCAGCCCAGGACACCATCACATACCTTTGCTGCTGTGTGTTTTGCTTTGCACATGATGGCTGTTTCCTCAGCATCTACAATGTCAGGGGACCAGCAGTCTGCTGGGATAGATATTTTGCATTCTGGGGTGGGGGTTTGCACTGCACCTGTCAGGTTGTATGTTGGCAATATGTGTGCGTGTTTGGTATGTTGTTTGTAATATCTGTGTGATTCGGAGCATATCTGTGGATTCCCAACATGTTTCCTACCATCAGTTAAGTAAGCCTTGTGATTATCCTTAGTGTCCTGTACAATTTGTATCTTCATAGGTTCATGGGTTCATACTAGGCTATCCACCCTAGGGCATTAGTAAGCCAAGCCAGAGTGTGTGTGTCTTTGCCGCCTTGCTATGTGACTATTATGGCCATTTATGATTTTCTTTACTGTGCCTCTGTCTGGACGTGACACAGTGAAGACCCCCAGTGTACATGTACGATCATCCATCCACTTGGCAATATTCCTGTTGAGGGGTGTCAGTGAGGGGCTCTGCCTAACATGGATTGGGATCCTGTTTCTGGGTGTGGGGAGCCCCTGGGTTATGTATCTGTCCCTCCAGCACATCCTATTTCATTATGTGTTGAGGCTGACATCTGTCACTCTCACAGCTCCAATGGCTTTGATTTCCTGTGGTGGAGCATGTCCATTACTCCTGTGTTGGACATGGCCTTGTACAACAGACATACAATGCCTCTGTGTAGGCAGTCTGTGACTGCATTCAGCTGGGGTGTCTACAGCCAGGCAGCATATGACATATATTTGACACCCTTTATCCTCTTGGTGGGGTACCTTTGAGGTCTTCCGAACCGCTGCAGGTGTCAGGTACGGTACATCCCATATGAGTCATTGTACTAGATAATGATAAGGGAACAGTACAGGGGCACAGTGACCTCTGTTGATGTAGATGTGAATCCTTTCATGATACGGTGTCCAATATCGACAGTCTTCCTAGCCACATTGGCATTGTGAGTGTCACATGACAGGTTACTGTCGACTTGTGTCCCTAGGTCCCTGATTACTCCTTGCATACATAATGGTTTACCACCTATGTGGTAATTTATGAGTCCCTTGTCTGGTATTTGGTGGGACATTCATACTGTCCAGTGTCTTCAGGATGTCTGGGTGGGGTTCTTATGTGTGAGAGTGTGGTCTGTCGCATGCTACAGACTGTACAGCAGTTTTGACTACACTTAGGTGCACATGGGTGGTCTCTGCTGCTTCTTGCATTGTCAGTTAACTGGCCGTATGGGTGTCTGTGCTGTATATGGATACTCACCCTCCTTTGATGTTTTGGTCCAGGTGTTGGGGCCATAACGCATGATATGTGGTATAACCTGGTAGTGCTGGTGTGATATCAGTAGGCTTGCAGCAGGCTTCTGTCACTGCACAGACATCGATGTTCTCCATACTGGGAAGTGCCTCAGGGGCATGCATATTGCAGTTTACACATCTGGCATTGGTCAGCATTACCCTTATGTTTCTTACCACTTATGTTTTCTAGGGTGGTGGGTTAGTCTTTTTGGCCTTGCCTACGTACGGCTCTATGGAGGTGGCAAAGGCCTTATCCAGTATCCAGACACCCAGGGGTAACAGGTGCAAGCCATACCTGGAACAGCAGCATGGCTTGTCATGCATGACATCTCAAGCAGACAGACATTAGACCCTCTTGGACTGACAGCTGTAACTGTGCCACCTGTTAAAGCTGATCATTCTGTGTTTGTACTGTGGCATCATTCTTGGTGAGGGTCGGATGCTGCAAATGGCCAGTGTCATACCAGCCTGGGGTACATACTCAGAGAGCTCATCCATGTCTCTTTTCATGTAGTCCAGGGAGGTACATCTCAGGTCATTCACACCAGCATGGACAATGAGTGCATCATATTTCTGCTTGCTTTGGGGTGACCTGCGTACTTGTATTATGTGGCATATTGTGGCAGCCTACAGGCAGCTTAGTGTACCCTTTCCCTTGTTCAGTCTGGTGAGTGGGAGAGCAGTATGTCTGCCTATACAGACACCTATTACAACTGTATCAGGCATGTTGTTTCTCCTTCTGGCCTGTAACTGTTTGGCACACCAGCTTTGTGTACTATGTGTTGCATGTGCTATGTTTGGAGGTTGTGGTTGCTTGGGATCTGCTTTGGAGGCTTCTGTTGGTGTGGTGTGTTTATAATTAGGGCATCCGGGAATGTTTTTCTGTGTTTATGTGTTTGGTTTACAGTTGTGATAGGTCTATGTGGTGTATGTGGTTACCTTCTCCTCCTGATTAGTTTTGACAGTACTGAGTTGGGGGAGCTCAGCCTCTGGTTTGGATACATGGTTGCATCTCTCACATATATTTGTATTTATTGGGGGGAGTTGTGGGTTGTCTGTGTACTTGGGCCAGGTGTCACATTGCCTCTGGATTCACAGATTCTACTTGTTGTGGCTGGCCTTAGTGGATTGTATTTGTGGACATATTTTATTGCCATACTACTGATCAGTGATTACTTCCCTTTTTATGTTTGCTCTATCATGTAGTAGCTTCCTCATTCTCTTGCATGGTTTGGTAATGGCTGGAGTCCAGCATGCCAGATGCCTGCGTGTATGGCTTTGTGTCTTGTTGTTATTTGTGATTGCATACTCCAAGCATTCCTGGCTGTGTTCATGGAATGGCTGTATAACATGTTCTGCGGTGTGTCCCATATTCTGCACTTGCACAGGGCCTTTCGTGGATTCCACATCAGTTTGGAGGGGTGCAACCTATGCTTTACACATGTTTTTCACTGTGGTTTTCTGGCCAGGGACTGTGGTCAGGATGTGTATATCCAGTGTGATTACTCTATGGTCTGGTCTTACCAGTGAGGGATACACTTCTCATCTTGCCATCCAGTACACATGTTGCTGATTATCACATCCAGTATGCTTACCCCTCTTGTGGGAGTGGTACGTTGTTCCTGGGCATTTTGGTTTATGGATTCTGGGAGCTTTTCTCCTACTGTGTTGGTGCTAGTATAATGCTCCCAGTGTATGTCTGGGTATTTTCAGTCAAGCAATATAATGTGGTTTGGGGGGCTTGATATATTCATGTATTCCAACATAGGCCAGGTGCAGTTCCTGGTATTAGGACAGTAGTCTGCAGCAGGCTATATACTGGGAGGCGGTTTTAGCCATTGGTATTTGACCATGGCTAATCCATGCTGCTTCTTGTTGTGGTACCAACATGGGGGTGTGGTTATCCTTGACATTTATTGCTAGTCACCCTCCTTTTGTAGCTTGTTCCATGTTTTGCGGCTGTACAGCTCAGTATGAGGTGTAAACTGGTAGTGTTAGTGTGCTGATGTGAGCCTTGACCCAGTTTTCTATTACAGGATTGATATCAACATTCTCCATACTGTGTGCATTTACACTGCACACATCTTGCTGTTTAGACTTCTGACATTGGGTAGCATTACATCTAGGTTCCTATCTCTTGTGGTACCTATGAAGGTGGGTTTGTGTTTTGAGACTTACCTATTCAGGGCATGCTGTGGGTACTGACAGCCTTTGCCAGTATCCATGGGGCCTGGACTGATAGGTGCACGCCACCCCTAGCGGTGGTGCATCATGTCATGCTCCGCATGTCTTCCCAGGCTGAAACACATTGGCTCCCCTTTGACTAACTGCATTACTTCAGCCAGTTATTGCAATTGATCATCCCATCGTCATTTTGTGGCTTCATGCTTGGTGAGGGTGGATGTTAGTCAGGGTCCTCAGGTGTGCATATAGTACATGGTGTTACATTACTTAACACATGGCATTCATGCCTCAGGTGGTGCTGCAGGGCTGCCTCTGTCAGATGCACATATTACACTCCCTGTACATGTTTGTGAGCAGGTCATGTCATTTTAGGCATCCTGTTATTATTTGAGTGAGTCAGAGGGGGTATCATTTCCAGGGTTCCTACTGAGCCAGTGTATGTGCTATGCGTTGCCTCTTTGCCAAGGCCAGGGCATACTGGGCACGCCTCCTTCTGCCTACTGGGGCAGGCTCAGGTTGCTCCTCCTCCGAGTCACGCTCTGCCTGTGATGGCCTTGGCAATGGTGGGGGGCTGTTTGGCCCAGCCCTATGCTGGTCCTGCTGCAGCTGTTTTCGCAAGATCATATTACGTAGCATAGCACATACGATGACAGTTTGGATACATGTAGTTGGTGTGTACTGCAAGGCTCCACCAGATATGTCCAGACACCGGAACCGTGACTTGAGCAGCCCAAACACACGCTCTATTACATTACGTGTTTGTGCATGTGCTTCATTATAGCATTCCTGTTCAGGTGTGTGTGCGTTTCTGATGGGTGTCATCAGCCACGGCTCCAGTGCATAACCTGCATCCCCCACTAGGTGTCTGTGTGGGATGTCCCCATTGGCAAATGTCTGGTACAGCTGCGTCAAATGCCAGATGTGGGAATCATGGTAGCTCCCAGGGCAGCCAGCACACACATTCATTATTATGCCCTGGGCATCACACACAACCTGGCAGTTGATGGAGGGGAAGCCCTTGCAGTTAATGTAGGCCCTACCCCGCTCACCGGCTGGTGCTTTGATGCGTATGTGCATGCAGTCTATTGCACCCACTACCTCAGGGTATTCCGCTATTTGCTGGAAGAGACGCATATTGCTGGCCAATACCTCACGGGCATTGGGGAAATATACACGATCACCGACATGTGCTGACATGGCATCCAGGAACTGGTGCAGTACCCTGGAGGCTGATGCCTGTGATATCCCCATCATATCACCAGTTGGTCTTTGGAAGGTACCTGTTGCTAGTATTCTTAGGCCAACACATACCTTGGTTTCCACTGGGATGGGTTCCCCTCTGTTGGTTCTGTGTGTGAGGCGTGGCCTGCACAGCTCAACTATTTGCTGTAGGAGCTCTCTGTCCACTCTATAGCTCTACTATCTCCAGCTCATGTAACCCGTGGTAGGGGACCCTGGGCCTGTACACTCTTCTCCGTCTCCTCACTGTGGGTTGTCTGGCACCATCTGCATTGACACCACCCTCAGCAAGTCGCCTATGTCTCATTATGACAGCTATGGCAGCCCCTAACATTTCTGCTCTGAGTTCAGCTTTTTCAGTTTTCACTTCTAATAGCTTACTCCTGTCTTGCAGTGTCTCTTGAGAGAAACATCCTGCACTGCTGTTTGCAGAGTTTTAAGTGCTGGGCTGGGCTACTATTCTGCCTGTGTAATTGCCTGCTTCTAATTGTTTTCGCCTGCTAGCTCCAGCAGTATTCCCTGCTAGCTTCCTACTAATTCTGTTGCTTCCTTTTTCCTTTCTGTTTCCTCAGGGGGGAGCATCGTGCATACCAGCAGAAACACGCTCACAGTGGCTTACATGCGCGCACACATGCTTACATGGTTCAGGATCTGCCTATTCGGGTTAAAACGTGCGCACACCAGTGCAAACAGTGTTAAACATCTACCAACACGCTCCCACATGCTCAGTCTGCCTTACACGTGCACACACTGCCCTACTCGCGCTTCATGGTTCGCACACGTGCACATGCACGCCCAGCAAGAAACTTTGGTGTAAGTAACAGTGTACACCTTCCATTTCTTGACTTTCCCATGCTTATCTTGTGGCACTCCTCTTTCCCTGATCTGTGTCTGTCATCTGTCATGTTACACTGACCTCCAATGAACTGCATTTCTTTCTACCATTCCCCCCTGTGATGTCACCTATCTCCTACTCTATTCCTCCCCTTATGTATCTCTTATACTACTCAGACTGTGCTCATTTGCTATGTGTCTGTGGGATTCAGTATCCTAACCCTCATTTACATGAGATTGCCTACTAATGCTTAGTTACATGTCTTAGACTCAGCTTCCCCCCTTAGCAACCACTACACGGTGGCCATGTTGTTTTTGGTCTGCTGGTCCCTGCATTGTCATTCCATGTATTGCATAAAACCCACATTTGTGGGTTTATAACCTTCATTTTTATGTTTTATACAGCGCAGTCCATTTGCGCGGGGCTGAGCTGCGATTATATTTTTATAATTTTTGCATCGGGGTTACCTTGCCAATGGCCACATATTTGGCCACTGGCATGCTGCCTGACATATATGCACCCTTTATTTGGAGCTGACATGGCTCCGTTGTGATTTTTGCAGAAACGTACTCAGTTGTCAACTGAGTACATTTCTGCAGCTAAAACGTCTCTTACACGGGCTGGTTTCTGCTTCGTGGATCGCTAATATACCTCATTTGCATACCTTTCGGCTGCAAGTGAGGTATTTAGCATATCCACGCCCAGTCCATGTAAGAGTCGTTTTAGATGGTCTCTTACACGGAGTTTCGGGCTGTTCCTGGCTCGCGAGGCTTGCATGGAGTGTTACACGTCTCTTACACTCCGTGCAAGCCTTCGTGAATCCTGCCCAATGTCTTTCTGAATGGTAAATATCTTATAATGCTAAATGGAAATCAGTAAATGAAAAATTATGAGATGAATGTAATTTAAAGTTCAGTTTCTATGTATTACACCTGGTTGGTAACAGCATGTTAATGAGTTTTGTATAGTATAGTAATAATTATTCTCTAAATCCAAAAAAAATAGTCAATTAAAAAATTAGAAATTATACTTACAGATTTTGTTCTTTGACAAATGGATATGTTCAATACTTCTTGGAGCTTTTACATTTGGTTTTTTTATTTGTTCACATTTAAATAAAATGACAACTTTAAAAGAAAATAATTTTGTATACTTGTTAAATTCTATAAAATGGCATTTAATTCTATCAGATGTCATTTTAATCCAGACTTTTCAGTGAGAACCATTTAACTGGTCCCTAATTCAAAACATTAAACAACTTGCTCTGATCAAGATTCAGAAAATGATACAGGAAATGAATTGTTTCCTGCTGTATTAAAGTACTTTATAGTGACAACCTCTTAGGATTCTGACTTACAACTCATGTTTAAATAGATTATATAAATTATTATTATCTAATTAGTCAAAGTAAGTAAAAATTATTTGAATTTTCTGCAGTGAAATGACTTTCAAAATATTAATAATGAGGATAATAGGAAAATCATTTTAAAACTTTCAAAGATGATAACTTGTAACACCCTATTTATGCATCTGTCTGCCTATCCTTTGTTGACCATGTTAGACCCACTACACCAGTGGCCTCTTTCCAGACCCATTATTTGTAGTAACTTGGGAAAATTTGGCCAGGGTGCTGAGGAAATTTCCCTACTCTTTGTAATAAGCATAATGGAATTTTTTGCATCCACTAAGTTATCACCTAATCAAGTACAGAGACCCTTGGTTTAACACATTACCTGAATGTTGTTCTTTATTCTTTTGAGAAAATTCTCTTGGAAGTATATCCACAGAATATTTATAACCCTATAAACACTTGATACATTTTCTTAATTTACTACACCAAATGCCTCAGATACAATAAATTATTAAAATCAGATTGCTAACATAAATTTTTCAACTTCCAACCCCTCTTCAAACTTCATAAACAAATCTATAAATTCACACCCATCTTCCTCATACTTTGCTCTACAGTGTCAATACTGAATACAGTCCAGGTAACTCCCTTCAAACAATACCCATAACTTTACCCCACTCTCCAGCCTCAGAAGTGCATTAGTGGTGGTCCACAAGGTTCTGTCCTGGTTCTCCTCCTCTTTGGTGTTTATTTCTGTAAGAAAAAGCCACTATCAAGGGACTTTGGCTAATCATGTTTGCTGGTGATTGCAAATTGGGGACAGTTATAAAATTCCATTCTGATTCTCAAGTTCTCCAACAAGAACTAGACCAAACAAATTATTGGTGTATTAATCAATAGGTTACCCTTTATACCAGTAAATGTAGCATAGTTTCCTTTGGTAAATCTAGTATCATTACCACTTACCATATAGATAACATTGCAATTAACTTTGATGCATTAATTGGAGGCTTGAATACATACATTGATAACAGACTTTCCTTTCACCACCATTTCTGTATAGTGGAAAGAAAATACTCCTACCTTTCACAGTTTATTCGTTGTGATGTTTCATAATACCCAGAGAAGCTATAGTACCTCTTTATTGATCCCTTCTTAGGACCATCACTGAATATAATGCACCCTCCAGTAGGTACCTGACCAAACATCTAAATAAGTTTGAGACACCTTAGTGTTTCCTTACTCAAAGATCTTATGTCTCAGAGCCCTAATTCTGATAGGAAAACATTCAAAATCCCAACATGTTGAAACATTTACCATTTTTCTTGAATGCATTTATACACTGTTAGCTAATTATTGAACAGTTGAACATTTTTTTAAAACCTGTAGCTGTATATGATATTAAAGCTAGCTCAGCAGCATCATACCAGTAATTTAGAAAATGTTTCATTAGGATGTGGTACAATTACTAAAACTTTACTTTTCTAATAGAAAGCACCAATTTAGTTCCACTGTCACAGAAACATTTACTAATTATTTCCATTTTATAACAATATAATGATTCTGAGTTATGTTTTTACAGGTCCATTTTCTTATTTAATGTTGATTACGACATTTTTGCAGCATCTTTATCAAATAGATTAAACATATTTTTCTTAAATAACCTCTTTAAGATCAAACTGGCTTATCACAAAACATCAGGCACAAGATAATTTAAAAATAGTTATCAATTTATTATATAATGCAAACATGAATAATTGTGAAAATGCCTTTGATTCACTAAACTGGTTTTACTTGTTCAAAACTTTAAAATATATGACTCTTTAAACAGCCTGTAGACCTCTAAAATAAAATGTATATGAACTTAATCTGTTGTAATAAGATGGGTTACTTTCATAGTCCATCAATATTATAATAGGAGCAAAACAGGGAAGTCCCCCCCCCCCTCTCTTATTTGCTATTTTAATGGAGCCTTTTGCAAATTAAATAAGCCCAAATAAATAATAAAGTTCTGAACTGAAATTCAGCTATAATAAAACTGAGACAACTGCATTTAATCAAATATAAGTATTTGTATAGCTCACTATTGGTACTTTAGATGTAACCAAGAAATTATGAAATACTTAGGATTTATTTTATCTAAACATGTTATACAAATTAAGTATGCTAAACTTCTAAAATAATATATTTAATTGGCACAAATATGAAATTAAATGCATTTTACTTTTGAAGTTTAACTTTAATTGAAATTATTCTGAATATACAGACATAGCTAGCTAGCTATCTAGCTAGTTAGCTAGCTAGCTAGATAGCTAGATAGATAATATGTGATCGGGTTCATTAATACCTATTAAAACAACTCAAAAGGAAATAAATTATTAACATTTTAAAGTATCCATATATGCATACAATTGCTTTTAGCATTTACATTACACCTTGAGAAGGAGGGATACATTTATACAATACTGGATCATATGCAGAAGATTCAATATTTAAAACACTATCTTACTAGATATGTCTGTCTTATGTTGTTAAATGGATATCAGTAAATGAATAAATATTTAATTATTTTAATTTAAAGTTCACTTCATAAGTATTATGACTGGCTGGTAACAAATTGTTATGGATTTTGTCTAACACCTCCACTTTTTAAGAAGGCTGAAAAAAAGCTAAGCTTCCTCCTCATATTCTCTCCACCTTCTATAGAGGTGAAATAGAGAGCATCCTAACCTGCAACTTCACAGTGTAGTATGGAAGCTGCACATTTACAGAAAGGAAGGTGCTACAAAGAGTGGTTAGGTCTGCACAGAAGGTAACAGGTACCTGTTTTCCATTGATACAAAACCTTTATTCTGCAAGAAGCATTTGAAAGGCCACCAAAATAATATAGGACAACATGCATCCTGTTTAATCATCAGGCATCAGGCAGAAGATATCATAGCATCCACTGCAGGACTACAATGTTCAGTAACAGTTTTTACCCTACAGTGATTAGACTTCTGAACTCTGCTATGAGTACCAGGGGTCTAGACACATAATAAGTCAATTTTTATTTATTTGTGCAATATATACTTACATATATTTCAAGTAAGTGCAATATTTATTTATTATATCAATAGTAAGTATAATTTAACTCACTCAAGTGCAATATTAGACAAATAACTTAAGCATTTCAAATTGTAGTGTGTCTTGTATTACTTTAAATAGGGTAGTTAATTTAACTCAGGAGAGGGTATTCTTTTTGTATATGTGTGTTGGTAAGTGTTTCTGCTGTTTCTTGCTTGTATTGGGAGTAATTTTATATCTGTTAGTTGTTTATTCCTCTACTTGTATGTGTTGTTTCACTTTCCTTTGTAATCTCAAGAATTGAGCTGATGCATGAAATTTCATTTAGGCTACACGTGTAGTTCTAAATGAAAATAAAGTCTACTTTGACTTTGACTTTAATTATATTAGCAATTATTGTCTAAATGCAACAACATCAAAGTATTAAAGTATTCAGTTAAAAAGTTTAGAATTTTTATTTTTAGATTTACTTTCCAGAAGAAATTGATTTCATGTCTATGTTTATTACTGGCTTGAATTTAAATAAAATAACAAATTCAAAAGAAAATAATTTTATATACAGGTTTGTTTGAAATGGCATATAATCCTTTCAAATGACAGCTCAATGTAAACTTTCTGAGTTGGAATCTTCTGATTAGATCCTGGGTTAAAATATTGTTCAGTTTGGAAATGACAGATAAAAATAATTGAATTATTTTTTATTAGAGCATGGATATTGGTTATCTCTGATTAAATGAATTCAAATCATGTTTAGCTAGAGTAGATGAATTAAATATTTTTTAATTCTTCAAGGTCAATCAAAACAATTTGATATTTGTGCAGCAGAATGGCATTCATAGTATTAATCTTGAAGATAATGGAAATTAATGTCCATGTTAATGGAAAATAATTATCCATGTTGGTGTGAATGACCTGAGCCATATCCCTGGACTACATGAAAAGAGACATGGAAGAGCTCTCTGATCACATAGCCCAGGCCAGTATGACCCTAACCCTGAGTAGCATCCTGCCCTCAATAAGAATGATACCATGGTATAAAGAAAAAATTATCAATTTCAACAATTGACTAAGTTTCTGGTGTCATTCAAAGGGGATCCAGTGCCTGTCTGCCTGGGATGACATGCTTGACAAGCCACTCTGCTTTTCTAGAGATGGCTTGCACCTGTCACCCTTAGGCTTTCGAATACTGGCCAAGGATCTTGCCACCCCCATAGTGCCTTTTTTAGGCAAGGCTCAAAAGGCAAACCCACCACCATAAATAGCACAAGTAACAAAAATCTGAGAGTAATACTACTCAATGCCAGAAGTCTAAACCTCAAAATGCATGCACTTGAGGCACTCCTCAGTATGGAGAAAATCGATATATGTGCAGTAACAGAAACCTGGTTTAAGGCTTCAGAGAGCACCTCAGCACTACCAGGCTACAACTCATACCATACATTTTGGCCACAGAACCCGGAACAAAATACAAAAGGCGGGGGAGTATCCATTCATCAAGGATACCCACACCTCCAGGTTAGTGGCACAGCACGATGCTTCAGAGATTATCCACGTGTAACTAACAATAGGCAAAACTGCAGTTCAGATTGTAGCTTGCTACAGATCACCCACCATGTCTCAGGACCCCCAGTCCACATTTCTGGAAACACTGGGTAACATAAAGTTCCAACCAAACACCCTAATATTGGGTGATTTCAACTAACCAAACCTCAACTGGGAGAACTACTCAAGTACTAACTCCCTTGCCCAACATTTCCTAGAATTTATAGACTTAAATGCCCTGGAACAAATGGTCAACACTCTTACCAGAGGTGACAACATACTGGACCTGGTCATCACCAACATGGGCGACTTGGTGTTCCATACCAGAGGTCAACCTCTCGCTGGTTAGATCTGACCATAAACAAATCACTTTGGATATCCACATTCCGCCCCCACCCCTGGGCAAGGAAACCACCGTGAAAAACTTTTCAAAAGCAAACTTCACATTACTTAAGATGGAGGTAGAAAGTCTCAAAGCCCCCATGCTAAACGATAACAATGTCCAAGCTGCAAAATCCTTTACTAATGCATTCTACAGGCACCTACAAGAATGCATGGATTGTGCTATCCCAAGCAAAACCAAGACTCACTCCTCCAAGAAAAGGAAACCAGTCTGGTGGACCCCTGCCATAAATGAGCTATACAATAGAAGGAGGAAACTAGTACAGGAAAGAGTAAAATCCCAAGAACGGAAGATATCCCTGATCAGTATCAGCAAGAAACTACAATCCCTCATAAAATCGTCCAAGGCGAGCTTTGAAAGAAAACTTGCCAAGGACTCCAAAGATAACCACAATGCATTCTTTAGCTATGTCAAGAATCTAAGTGGCAATGCTCAGATCTGCTCAGAGTTAGTGAGGAATGGCACAAAATACACTGAACCAACCGATATTGCCAACATCCTGGCAGACAAGTTCAGTGCAAACGTCACCCCCAAAAAGGCCCATAACCATACCAGAAGAATGCAGAGCCCCTGAAATCACAGACACTCAGGTTAAAATAGCTCTCTCCAAAGCCATAAACACAGCATCAATGGGACCGGACAGTGTCCCAGGCTGCATCCTACACAAGCTCAGAGGTGAACTAACCCCTCACCTAAACACACTGTTCAAACTCAGCCTCTCTACAGGCTACATACCCATAGAGTGGTGCACAGCAATGGTTATTCTGCTCCACAAAGGAGGAACCACAACAGACCTTGGGAACTATTGCACTATACATCTGACTGGCTTGGTCTGCAAGGCTATGGAGCGCATCATCATGAAACTCATTAACAGAGACATTGGGAACCTCCAAACACTGGAACCTACCCAGTTCGGCATTGTTAAGGGCAGATCATGCCTCCTAAACCTGGTGGACTTATTTGAGACAGTTACCAAGGCTATAGACGAGGGAAAGGTGGCCCACACAGCCTACCTAGACCTCGCAAAGACCTTCAACACCATTCCCCATTCTGGTATTACAGACAAGCTCACCAGCCTGAACTTAAACCCCTATGTCACAAGATGGGTTGCCAATTGACTCATGGACAGAACCCACATGGTGAGAGTTGCAGGAGCTAGGTCTGAGTCTAAACCATTTACAAGTGGCATTCCCCAGGGGTCAGTCCTAAGACCCCTCCTGTTCAGCATATACTTCTCAGAGGTACAGACAAGCACAGGAGGACTATGGCTGACCAAGTTCACAGACAACTGCAAACTAGGGGCTATAATTGACTCACCGGCTAACACAGACATCCTGCAAAAGGGTCTTACTAAGACGGATACCTGGTGTCAAAATCATGGCCTCAAGCTAAATGCCAAAAAGTGCATAGTTATTCCCTTTGGAAATAACAAAGTACCTACAAACTGCCACATAGGTGGTAGTCCCCTAAATATGGAAAACATAATAAGGGATCTGGGGACCCAAGTAGATAGCAATCTCGCCTTTGATAATCACATTGCCAAAGTGGTTAGAAAATCCTTCTATGTGGCCCACCTAATCACAAAAGAGTTTGCATCCAGATCAAAAGATGTCATTGTGCCCCTCTGCACATCACTCATCAGACCCATCATAGAGTACAACGCCCCAATTGGGATGTACCTTACAAGACACCTGGAACAGCTGGAAAGACCACAGAAGTACCTCACCAAGAGGATCACTGGCCTCAAACAGATGCCCTATGCAGCTCCACTGAAGAAATTCCAGCTGTACTCGGTTGCATACCGCCTGCTCAGAGGTGATCTCTGCCTGACATAAAAGGCCATGTCCAACCCAGAATTGATGTACATACTCCACCTAAAGAAAACCTTATCCCCTCAATCCACATGCTCTAGGGATCTAAACCTCACCATAACAATAAATAGGACGTGCTGGAGGGATAGATTCCTGTCCCAGAGACTTCCCATGCTTTGGAACAAGATTCCAATCTACATTAGGCAGAGCTCCTCGCTAGCACTCTTCAAGAGAAACCTTGACGAGTGGATGGGAAACAGAAAGTTTACCCCGGGGATCACTTCAGTGGCTCTGCTTTACAAGAGGCACAAGGAACTAATCTAAGGGGGCGGCGAAAGCCAACACATTCTGGCTAGGCTTATAAATGCCTTCGGGCAGATAGCCTAGTACCTACCTATGAACCTATGAACCTATGTTAAAATGTGCAAATATGGCAACTTCATTTTTTCAGAGTATATTCTGTTGGAAGCATCTATACAAAACATTTACAACCTCATAAAAAAGTAAATTTCATAAATTAAAAGTTATCAAATGTTGGAAATATAATACATTACAAATGCAATTTGACAACATATATTTTGAAACTGTGAGAAATTAAATTGACTTTTTTCAGAATTTTAGAATTTTACAAGATATTTGTGGTCTGGTAACTTGTATATTTGATCCTGCTTAAAACTCCAGTCAGTGAATGTATTGAAAGACCTCAATACCATTTTTATACAGAGTCTATTAGGAGGAAAAGTCTCAGGCTTTCACTACATTGGTGAATGAGTATCTTTAGTACAAAAATGCAATATTATATTGCACTTCAGTACAGCGTTTTGTATTGTGTGAGCTTTTAGAAACAACTTCATAGGGATTTTGCCCTTTTCTCCACTGTAGTGGATTCATGGAATTGGTGTATATAATTTAAGTAGTGTGGGAGGGTGCAGCCCACCATTTTTTTGTGCATTTATATTTTTTGGGCTCACAATTTTTGATACTTCACTTTCTATTAACAGTGACCTAAAAAAGTATGCTTTAATGGTCCATTTTTAAACCCTATTAGTAATAGCTAGGAAAGTAATAAAATTGGAAGACTAACACAAACATCATATTTTCAAGATTTTATAAATTTTGCCACTGTTGTCTGTCAAAAAGAAATGGAAGTTATTAAACTAAGAATTAACATTGCAACCACAAATTATAAATATTAGACATGTTTACAGATGGTGCAGTGGTTAGCATTGCCACCTCACAGCAAGCAGTTCTCCAGTTCGATTCTCAATTACAATGTCTTCTGTGCAGAGTTTGCATGTCATCCCGGTGTTTGCATGGGTTTTTTCTGGGTGCTCTGGTTTCCTCCCACATTCCAAAGACACACATCTGGAGAATTTCTCCACAGGCCTACGCTGAAAATGGGCTCTGTCCCAGTTGGACTTCCCAAGCAGAAAAAAAAAAGGTAGAAAAGTAATGGAGTCAGTAGGATTTCTAATGTTTGATGATACTGTACCATGTACTCTGCAAAAATAATATTAATAAATATAAGATATAAAATGCTGATTTTTTTTAGAGTTTCTATGATTTAAAAAGCTTGTTTCAGCTACATATTGTACTTATTTTACTGCCTGCACTTTAACAAAGTCGTTTTTGTGTTTACATTACCTGTTTAACTGTTGTAGGCTACACACTCGTGTGATATCCATTTCTGTGCATTTACAGTGTTTTTTTATTTTATCTGCTTTATTTTATGAAAAACAAAAAAAAAATACTTGTTTTCCCACCTTTTTAAGCTAGTATAGTCCATTTTTCAGATTAGTGCTGAATTCAGGGCTGTGTTACAAGTTTCTGTGTTTGTCCATACCTTACTTGGATAGAAGAAAGTTTATCTGTTCACCTATGAGAGAGGGGAGCTTTGAGCAGCCTATCTGTCCCTGGAGGAATGGTTTCAGCCCAGAAATTAGAAATGTATTGGCCATTTTGGGCTAATTTCTATCTCTTTCAATTCCCTGCTATAAAACCCACATTTGTATACCAGCTCAGCAAGCTCTTGCCTGGTGCCCTGCATAGTCTTACAGCAGCAGAGAGACAAAAGAGAGACTTTGGCGTAATTAAATATAATTTTTCTGCATTTTCTTGCTGCCTTCAGCTAATTCTGACTAAAACGCAGATTTTTTAGTTTCTCTGATTTAAAAAGCTTGTTTCAGCTACATATTGTACTTATTTTACTGCCTCCACTTTAACAAAGTCATTTTTGTGTTTAAAGTACCTCTTTAACTGTTGTAGGGTACACATTCAAGTGTGCTAGCCATTTCTGTGCATTTAAAGTGTTTTTTTTAATTGTATCTGCTTTATTTTCTGAAAAAACATAAAAATACATATTTGTTTTCCCGCCATTCTAAGCTAGTATAGTCCTGTTTTCAGGTTAGTGCTGTATTCAGGGCTATGTTACAAGTTTCTGTGTTTGCCCATACCATACTTGGATAGAAGGAAGTTTTTCTGTTCACCTGTGAGAGAGGGGAGCTTTATGCAGCCTATCTGTCCCTGGAGGAGTGGTTCCAGCCCAGAAATTAGTAGTTTATTGGCCATTTTGGGCTAATTTTTATCTCTTTCATTTCCCTGCTATAAAACCCGCATGTACGCTGTTTTGCATGCCAGGCAGCACCAGTTAGCTAGGGTATAACGATTCCCGGCTCCTCAAAGTCTACTCTTCAATTTTTCCCTTGGAACTAGACAAACTTTCAACTTAAGCACTCAAACTATTCACTTCTCAGCACCTGCTCAAAACTCATAGCAAGCACTAATAAACCTTAGCACTAGACCCCCCCTATACTGTAGAGAAGGACAATGCTCTCTATTCGACCTTACCAGCCAATCAGTAAAACAGTTCATTGTACCTATCCAGGCATGTCCAAAGGGCAGTTTCAGGTGTACTCTCTGGTTCAACTAGTGAATCTGGGCATTCTGAGGCAATGTTACAACTGCATCATGCACACAGACAACCCTCTTCTCCTACCACCAAACACTAATACATGCGAGTGATGCAATTATACATCCAAACTGGAGGCTAAGTTCTCTCAACCCAATACTGGACCAGACAGTCAAGAGGAAAAGGGAATTACCTGCATCACACCACCAGTCTCACATAGACCTATGAAACCAGTACTGGCAAAAACCACGCATAAATACACAATAACATACTCGGAGGCTGTAAATAAAAATCTGCAAAAACAACACAGACCTCCAAAGCAGACATCCAAGCAACCTCCACCCCCCTCCAATGTTGTTGTTGTTGTTGTGTCTTTCACTTTTCCTGGTTAGGGGTCACCACAACGGAACTCTGGTCCGCTAATGACTGGCAGTAGATTTTTATGTGCTGGCTTGCCGGGCCTAATGCACAACCCCCCCCCCCCCGCAAATACAAACCATAAAACACACACTTCGCAAAACCAGTGTGCCATGCAATCACAGCTCTTAAGGCAAAATAACATACCCAACACACTAGTAATAGGTGACTCTATAGTCAGGCACACTGACGTTCCACTCACTAGGCTGAAAAAGGAGAAGGTCACTGTTAGCTGCCTATCAGGTGCCAGGATCTGCCACATAACACAAGCAGTCAGGTCATTCCAGAACAAGTACAAATATGATTCTGTCATTGTCCATGTTGGTATGAATGACCTGAGCCGTACCTCCCTGGACTACATGAAAAGGGACATGGAAGAGCTCTCTGATCATGTAGCCCAGGCCAGTATGACCCTGACCCTGAGTAGCATTGTGCCCTCACCAAGAATGATACCACGGTATAAAGAAAAAATTATCAATTTCAACAATTGGCTAAGCTTCTGGTGTCATTCAAAGGGGATCCAGTGTCTGTCAGCCTGGGATGACACGCTCAACAAGCCACGCTGCTTCGCTAGAGACAGCTTGCACCTGTCACCATTAGGCTTTTGAATACTGGCTAAGGCTCTTGCTACCCCCATAGTGCCTTTTGTAGGCAAGGCTCAAAAGACAAACCCACCACCGTAAATAGCACAAGTAACAAAAAACTGTGGATAATGCTACTCAATGCCAGAAGTCTAAACCTCAAAATGCATGCACTTGAGGCACTCCTCAGTATGGAGAAAATTGATATATGTGCAGTAACAAAAACTTGGTTTAAGGCTCCAGAGAGCACCCCAGCACTACCAGGTTACAACTCATACCATACATTTCGGCCACAAAACCCAGACCGAAATACAAAAGGCAGGGGCGTATCCATATTCATCAAGGATACCCACACCTCCAGTTAGTGGCACAGCACGATGCTTCAGAGATCATCCACGTGCAACTAACAATGGGCAAAACTGAAGTTCAAATTGCTATAGATCACCCACTATGTCCCAGGACCCCCATTCTGCATTTCTGGAAACACTGGGAAACATAAAGGTCCTACCAAACACCCTGATATTGGGTGATTTCAATTACCCAAACATTAACTGGGAGAACTACTCAAGTACTAACTCCCTTGCCAACATTTCCTAGAATTTATAAACTCAAATGCCCTGGATTAACTGGTCATCACCCCTACCAGAGGTAACAACATATTGGACCTAGTCATCACCAACATGGGCGACCAGTGTTCCACACCGAAGGTCAACCCCTCGCTGGTTAGAGCTGACCATAAACTAATCACTCTGAATATTCACATTCCACCCCCACCCACGGTCAAAGAAACCACTGTGAAAAACTTTTCAAAAGCAAACTTCACATTACTTAAGACCGAGGTGGAAAGTTTCAAAGCCCCCATGCTAAAGGATAACGCTGCCCAAGCTGCAAAATCCTTTACTAATGCACTCTATGGGCACCTACAAGAATGCATGGATTGTGCTATCCCAAGCAAAACTAAGACTCACTCCTCCAAGGAAAGGAAAACAGTCTGGTGGACCCCTGCAAGCTATACAATAAACAAGCTATACAATAGAAGGAGGAAACTAGTACAGAAAAGAGTAAAATCCCAAGAAGGGAAGACATCCCTGATCAGTATCAGCAAGAAACTACGATCCCTCATAAAATCATCCAAGGCTAGCTTCAAAAGAAAAATTGCCAAGGACTCCAAAGATAACCACAAGGCATTCTTTAGCTATGTCAAGAATCTAAGTGGCAATTCTCAGATCTGCTCAGAGTTAGTGCATAATGGCACAAAATAAACTGAACCGACCAATATCGCCAACATCCTGGTGGACAGGTTCAGTGCAAACTTCACCCCCCTTTCACCCCCAAAAGGGCCGATAACCATACCAGAAGAATGTAGTGCCCCTGAAATCATAGATGCACAGGTTAAAACAGCCCTCTCCAAAGCCAAAAACACAACATCAGTGGGACCTGACAGTGTCCCAGGCTGCATCCTACACAAGCTCAAAGATGAACTAACTCCTCACCTAAACACACTGTTCAAACTCAGCCTCTCCACAGGCTACATGCCCATAGAGTGGTGCACAGCAACGGTTATTCTGCTCCACAAATGAGGAGCCACAACAGACCCTGGGAACTATTGCCTTATAAGCCTGACTAGCTTGGTCTGCAAGGCTATAGAGTGCACCATCATGGATCTCATTAACAGAGACATTGGGAACCTTCAAACACTGGACCGTACACAGTTCAGCTTTGTTAAGGGCAGATCATGCCTCCTAAACATGGTGGACTTCTTTGAGACAGTTACCAAGGCTATAGACGAGGGAAAGGTGGTCCACACAGCCCACCTAGACCTCGCAAAGACCTTCAACACCATTCCCCATTCTGGTATTATAGACAAGCTTGCCAGACTGAACATAAACCCCTACATCATGAGATGGGTTGCCAACTGTCTCACGGACAGAACCCACATGGTAAGAGTTGCAGGAGCTAGGTATGACTGTAAACCAGTTACAAGTGGCGTTCCCCAGGGCTCAGTCCTAGGACCCCTCCTGTTTGGCATATACTTCTTAGAGGTACAGGCAAGCACAGGAGGACTATGGTTGACCAAGTTCACAGATGACTGCAAACTAGGGGCTATAATTGACTGTCTGTCTGACACAGACATCATCCAAAAGGGTCTCACTGAGATGGATACCTGATGTCAAAACCATGGCCTCAAGCTAAATGCCAAAAAGTGCATAGTCATCTCCTTTGGAAAAAACATAGTACCCACAAACTACCACATAGGTGGTAGCCCCCTAAATACAGAAGATGTAATAAGGGATCTGGGGACCCAAGCAGATACCAATCTCTCCTTTGATAATCACATTGCCAAAGTGATTAGAAAATCCTTCTATGTGGCCCACCTAATCACAAAAGGGTTTGCATCCAGATCAAAAGAGGTCATTGTGCCTCTCTACGCATCACTCATCATACCCATCATAGAGTATAATGCCCCATTTGGGATGTACCTTACAAGGCACCTGCAACTATTGTAAAGACCACAAAAGTACCTCCCCAAGAGGATCACTGGCCTCAAACAGATTCCCTATTCAGCTCGACTGAAGAAACTCCAGCTGTACTCGGTTGCATACCGCCTACTCAGAGGTGATCTGTGCCTGACATACAAGGCCGTGTCCAGCCCAGAATTGATGGACATGCTCCACATAAAGAAAACCTTATCCCCTCGGGCCAGATACTCTAAGGATCTAAACCTCAATTCAACAATAAATAGGACGTGCTGGAGGGATAGATTCCTGTCCTAGAGACTTCTTATGCTCTGAAACAAGATTCCAATCTACATTAGGCAGACCTCCTTGCTAACACTCTTCAAGAGAAACCTTGACGAGTGGATGGGAAACAGAAAGTTTACCCCGGGGATCACTTCAATGTCTCTGCTGAACAGAGGCACGGGAAACTATTCTAAGGGGGTGGCGAAAGCCAATACATTTCAGCTAGGCTTATAAATGCCTTCAGGCAGATAGCCTAGTAACTACCTATGAACCTATGAACCTATATTTTGATCCTTGTAAATGAATGTTGTTGAATGGTATTGTTAATTGATCATTTTATTTTTTATTTTATTTTTTTGAATTTGTTAACCAGGGTAGATCACTGATCCCAATGAACCTATTTCAGTTTCAGCCCAGGAAAACACAATAGTTGCATGACATTATATACAGAGGGAATGACATAATGGAGTATATGACATTAAATACAGAATGAGTGAAAAAACACAATTTATCCATCTGTTATATAAAGAGTGGAAATCAGAGTTGGCATGCTGAGAGAAGCAGTATCAAAACTAGAGTGAGAGGAAGGTTTGTGGATGGAAGAAAGGAATGAAGAAGTTAAGTTATATGACCATAGATATTGCTGTTGCATTTTCCTAGAGTCTTGAAATGTGTTTTTTATTTATTAACAGAAAATGAGGTATGAGTTATTATATTTGCACTGTTAATGAAAATATTTTAGAAATAATTCTATGATAAGTGACCACTACTGCCCTACACAATGGCCCATACAATTCATACCCAAATAAGCTTTACTCTAAACAGATGAAGTGCAGAGTTGCTAACAACAGCTTAGCAAGATTTCATCCGCCTCACTCTTAGCCAGGTACCTTTTGGTATTATTTTACCATCAGTAAGTATATCTTGGCTAAGACTATTTTGCATTCATGTTGAGAGTGATTTTAAGGAGAGGATAATAATACCCTTTCTCAGTGCTACTACTCTATCATATAGAAGGTTGAGGGGTAATAATCTATGCCTGGCCTACAAGGCATTCACAAACCCTAAACTTATGAATTTCCTGCATACTGGTAGTCAAATAGTACCAGAAATACAAGGTCCAGGGACCTTCATTTTTTTTCTGTGACTTAGAACATGATAGAGAGACATATATTTGTCCTAGAGACTGCTCCTCCTATGGGATGGGCTTCCCATTCATGTGAAGCTGAGTTTGTCTCTTAGCCAGTTTAAGTGCAACCTAGACTAGTGGATGGGGAATAGAAAATTTATACTGGGCCTGGCACCCATGTCCTGTATGGACAGAGGCAACTTATAAATGCCTGGCCCTCAATGTGCTATTTGGATCTAGGACATCATTATTCTTTCAGGAATACTTGGCTAAGCTTAGAAAGGATCCCAGGTCATTAGCCTAATAACAATCTATGAATCTATGAATCATCATGTTATCTAAAATACTAATGCCACAACTAATTACTGTACACTCTTAAAATTAACCAAGCATACCACTAATATATGTCAGCTATAGCTACACATCTTCTCATCTGAAAGGTAGATTCCAGCAGTTATGATTCATTAGGATTGTACAATGACCCTTATATACATCATTAAGAAGCCAGCAAAAAAACTTTTGATATTTAATAATAAAATTATTTATTGAAAGAAATTAGGTAATACAGTTTAAAATCAACTAGGAAAACAAACATACTGTTGCAGCATACCTTTCAACCGTACCGAATTTCTCAGTTTTTACCAGTTTTAAGGTCCAAATAATAGGGTAACATGATTCCCAAGTGGCAACCCTTAATTTCCAAATTTCCAGGCTTTTTTTAAATGTTTTTTTGTTTTTCAGCTGACGTCATCATGTGAAGGGGCATGCGCAATGACATCAGCTCCATCCCCAGCTGCTTAAAGCAGCATTTGAATTTCACAGTTACTAGTCGGCTGAGCTCCTCCAGATAAGACAAACTGTGTACTGTGCTGTATTTTAGTTTAATGGGGCACGTTTTAATATGCTTAGAAACAACAGCCAGCTGCAGGAAAATTAGGTTAACAGCTAACTTGTTATTCAGAGATCAGACATCTACAACATTTCCAGACAGAATATGTTTTGCTTTGTGTGTTTCACTTAATGGCAGGTGGATTCATTGAACTTTATTTATTCTGGGCCACATAGCGTGCATGCAGTTTCCCCAGCTCCTCCTAAGCAGCTGCATTAGAATTCCACAGACAATTACTAGTCGGCGCAGCTCCTCCAGGTAAGACAAACTGTCTGTGCTGTGGCAACATTAAGTTCACAGCCAACTTGCTGTGGAGAAGTGCTGTCTTTTACTTTAACGGTGCTTAGAAGCAATGGCAGAGTGTTTTTCACTTAACGGCAACAGTTTGCATTTCCCTTATGTCATATGCTTTCATGTGTACACTTCATTTATAGGCCACATATTTATTTACAGCCAGAACTTTGCAGTACTGAGTGGCAGGCAGGAACAAGGGTGTGTGTGTTCACTTAACAGCCAACGTGCGTGTTACTCAGACTCGTGTGTGTGTGTGTGTGTGTGTGTGTGTATGCCCCAGTTAGTTACAACTGCTAGTTGGAGTTACTCAGATTCAAACTCTGTACTTTAGGTACAAGGAGCGAGAGCCTAAACTCTCTACCCATACCACCACCACCCCTTGTGATTCAAGGAGTTAACCATAGTTTGCAATTGTCCAAAGTTTACTGAATGTTTGGCTCATACTTTTGGTCTGTTCCTCTTAAAATTTGTATTTTTTTGGCAAATCAGTGAGAAGTTGAACTGAATTTACTAAATAATGATAGCCATTTAAGTTGCAGTCTTCCTATCTTTCAGGAAATGAATGGTAACAGAAAACATTTTATTCTAACAACTTTTCTAAGATGCAATGTTTAAAATGTGTCCCTGGTTTTGGGCTTTTGTCCCCCTCCAATACATTTTGGCTTTTTCCAGATTTCTTGTGCTGCATAGTTCTTCAGGGAGAGAGAAGTTTAGTGCTGCTTATGCCAAGTCTACTTGTGTTGTAAGTAGCATCACAGATAGAATACTTGCTTTTGATGCAGAAGGCTGTGGGTTCTACTCCCAGTGGGGTAGAACCCACAGCCTTCTGCATCAAAAGCAAGTATTCTGCCTGTCATGCTACTAACAACACAAACTGATTTGGCAATAGCAGCACTCCTTAGGCCAAGTCCATTTGTGTTAGTAACACAACAGGTAGAATGCTTGCTCTTGATGCAGAAGGCTGTGGATTCTACTCCCAAAGTATGTAGATGGATTGCTGACACTGTATTGTTGTACTTTTAAAGAGGTAGAATTGGTGGATGCTGCAGTCCTGAGAATGTCCTCTTTGGCAGAGATACCTAGCAACTATGAATCTGTTATCTGTTTGCCATCCATTCCCTATTGCAATATTACTACCTTATCATTTTTTTAATGTAACATAGGCACTTTATTCCTCAAGGGCAATAGGCACTTTGTTTGTAGATGAAACAATGAAATATTAAATTGTTTGCTAGCAGCAACCTCTTCATTAGTTACAGATCTTAAAGATCTCATTAATGTGGAATTATTTAGATGACTTTTACTTCTGCAGATATTGTGCATATTTACTGATACTGATGGATTGTTGAAGTTTGAGTATACTTTTATGATGGAAATGTCCTGAATTGGGCAGTTTTGTCATTATTGGTTTATGCATTTTGTTTCATTGCTTACTGGAAAAATGTTCAAAACAATAAATTTAAAATGCGCTCTAACAAGTGTGCTGTATTATACAAGGAATGTAATTTAATACAATCAGGAAAGTGTATCAAAGAACACATGTATGTTTCTTGTGCAATGGGCCTACGATTAGAAAACAGCCCAAAGGTAATCTTTATTTGCCACTGGCCAGATGCATTTTCTTTTAATGTGGGTTTCAATGCTGTTTTAATGAATGTGAGTTTCAAGGGCAGAGAAGTTTTAATGCTAAGTCTGTTTTCATTGTGAGACTGTATGCCTTTGTTTACAGATGTCTGTTAGTGTTTGTGCTATAAAATAGAAAATAAAAATTTTAAATGAAATCCAATTTTTCCAAATAATCATTATAGAAGTAAAGCAGTATGCATATTGCAGTGTTTATGGTAAATGGGGATAAATAGCCAAGTAACGGGACATTGGCATGGCTGTGGGGGGGCTGTGTATGGGGGGCCCCATTCGACCATGACTTTGTGAGGGGGAAGGGCAGCAAACTCAGACAGCCCCAGGCAGTACAAACTCAAGCTATGCCAGTGATCAGTAGGCCATGGAGAATAACATTTGGAGGTCCTAGCAAATTGTAATATTCTTTTACTAAGATTAGAATATTGCCTACCATTAAATGCCCTACTTTTAAATGTCCTACTTTTACCACAAAACCCACATACTGCAAGTCACCAAAAACAAAACCCTAAGGTTCATCTTCTCCTTTCCCAGTGGACATCATTATTATACACATTTCAAAAGAAAAAAATAATTTTCTACACGGTCTTGGCTGGGGCCATATTTTGGTTGTCTGTTGTTCATTTTCCGCTTGAAAGTTGGTACCCCACAATTCCACGGGGTTACATAATTATGTATGCAAATTTTATGTTAATCAGCACACAGATTTGTACCTATTTTTCACAGGGCCTTTGTCCAGATTTTGGATGTTTTCAGGTTGAGAGATAAGTCTTGCAGAGACAATTTAAAATAAAAAAAAATCCTTGAAGAGGTAGCATAAGAAAGTATTGTCTTATAGCTAGCTAGTTCATGTGCTATCATTAACACTATGAACTGTAAGTTATCTTCTTCTGACTTTTAAGACTATTTAATAATTGCATAAACCATAGAGGCAATCCCTGGGTAGCAGATTGGTTCTCATCATTTGAACACCAATTAAAAGATATTTTTCACTGGTCCCAGGCTTTATAAAATCCAACAAACCACCAAAAGGTAAGCATAAACAGATTGTATCAACTGCTAAACTAATTATCAAGGAAAGAATCACTTTACCCAAGAAAACGCTATGAAGTTGTCCTAGAATGTGCAAACATTTGAAAAAACCTAGTTGGTATAATTCTTTAATTCAAAGAAAAACGTTAAGGAATGCCATGTTGATCCACTAACAGAAAACACAAAGACATTGTATCAGAGATGTGATATAGTACCTTTTGCTGTACACCTACAAATTTTTCTTTTTATGGTATGCATGATTTTTTGATGAACTTATCTTGAACCCAAACTACTATCTCAGAAAGTTAACAATTTATGATGTCAAGAGTGTAGTTTTCACAATAAGGAAGTGTTCTTATCAGAGCGCACTGTTCTCATCAGAGCACTAGTAACCATAAGGTTAGCATTGAGTAGTCAGTTTAATGTTCAGACAGTTTTATCAGTATAACAAAAGTTTGTTCGGCAGTGTCACTCTTCAGCGGTATCTGTCACAACCTTAGACTGCTATAACAGTGCACTTTTCTTTGCTCTTGCACTTTTCTTTCTTTCCTTCAGTTAGCTAAACCACAGCCCATGTGATGCACTAACTGCACACAACATTCATATATTCTAACCTTATATCTCGCTCTCTTGGTCATCCCTGCTTTTCACATCAGGGTGAATTGGACATTATTGCAAATTCATATTTTTGGTTAAGTAAAACATCTGTCTCACAAAGCTTGCTTGTTTAGACAGACTAGCATATTAACATTTAAAAGTGTTCTCATTTTCCTTTTCATAATTTAATTCTTTCTTTGCCACTCTTGTATTTTGATTAATTTTCTCATTAAATCATAACAACGCATCTGAGATGTACACACACACACACACACACACACACACACACACACACACACACACACACACACACACACACACTGTCTGTTTCTACATTATAAAGTCATAGCAAATATTCAAGCTGAACAATTTTTTCTGCATTGGCATTTTTCAATTGTCTTTTTTAGCCAATTGGAAATAGATGATGTACTTTCCTTTCTAGGTACAAGTGGATATTTAAGCACTGTATTGAACACCAGTAGCGTAATAACTTCTGATGAAGTGCTCATGTCAGTCTGAAATCTCAAATAATTGCAAAATCTATGTTGGTCCAATAAAAGGTATTATATTCTGTCTGCACTCCAATATCGCTGTGTTTTGAGACACATTCATAATTTCTGTATTAAGTGAAATATTGCAAGGACAACATTTTTATCTGTATAAATTCCACCAAAGCAGAGATAAAAAGACAATTAGATAACTGCAATCCCAAATAAGGCACTGTAACTTTTGAAAGGAAGTATCAGTCTATGGAATATAGAGCATGTGTTTTGTGTGTGTGTGTGTGTGTGTGTGTGTGTGTGTGTGTGTGTGTGTGTGTGTGTGTGTGTGTGTGTGTGTGTGTGTGTGTGTGTGTGTGTGTGTGTGTGTGTGTGTGTGTGTTTGTGTGTGTGTGCACATGTGTGTGTGTGTGTGTGTGTGTGTGTGTGTGTACACCTAAGGAAAAGGTAAACAACAAAAATAGAGATGACATGACAGAAATCGAGTCAAGACAGGTAAAGAGTGAAATGGAAGAAAATTAAGAAAAGGTAAATATGTAGCAGGGAAGAAAGGGTCATTGTTTTGTGAAATATAAGTTAGGAAGACATAAACACAGTAGAACAATATACTTAATAGAAATATTGGCAAGATATACCTGAAATTAAATATGTGAATAAAGTAATGTTTATTTAAAGATTTACTTTGTGCTGTAAATATGATATATTTTTCTATTACACTTTTATGACAGGATTGCATTTTATGGGATATCTATATGCAAAGGCTAGAGCAATGGTATTGATGTGCTGATGCTAATGTCATGCAATATTTATACTTCACATGTGCTAGTCTCTGACCTTTTCTTCATAAAAGGTGTTGCAAAATGCACACTTTTTTCTGAATACCTTGACTTCTAATACATGCTGTCCTGTAACATGAGTTGTAGCCACTAGCAAAATGCTTTGTGTCCCAGCTCCACTTTGTAACTCCCACAAAAGTCACAAGACATTTCAAAGCCATTGTGACCAGTTTATTGGTTGATAAATAACACATTTGTAAATTAAATTGAATTATCTTCAATTACCTGCCTTTGGTAACATCAAACATCATAACCATTCATCACTTCAAACACCTGCCTTTGGTAACATCAAACATCATAACCATTCATCACTCAAGGATATCAGTCAGTCAATCATACCCTGACTAGGCAGGGTAACCATCCCCAACCCTGGTCAGACTGACTAATGCCTACTGCGTGAACTTCCTTTGATAATATAGTCATTTGAAACCAGTAAGTAGTCACTCTCTGAAACCTGTATCACATTGACAGGGCTGTCCTAATCAACAGGATAACTTGTTGCATGTCCACAATATACAGGGGTCAATGAGCTATGCATATGTGTAAGGAATACTTGTCAGGATATGGCCAGCAATGTCTCATGGCTGTTATGTCCTAGTTGCCTAGGTACAGTACTGTGGTAGACAGGGCCACGTTCCATGAAATGCAGTGCCAACTATTTTGCATGTCAGCTACACCTACGGTGGGAGTGGTACATACTCTGTCCAGATGTCAATATCCATTACTGCTGGGAAGCTGGACAGGTCATGTACAGAGGGCCACACATATGAACAGTACACAGGTTGGAGTAACCTACATACTGCCTACCATACCTCTCAACTGTAAAGACCTTTCTCAGAATGTACACAGGTCTACATCATATTTTTGGTGTCTTTAGTCTGAAATAGTGATTGTCTGGCAAATCATTGGCAAGCCACAAAGGTCTAAAGTCAGACAATATTGATGGATTGTAGTATCTCAGACTTCATACTCTATAGAAAAATGCATACTAATGTAAAATCTGTTATTGTATCACCCTTCCAGGTTTGTAAGGCCAATAGTTACAATGGTCCGTATATGTAGGTCTTTGTCACCCAATTACTCATGGCTATCTACAGATGTCTGGCTCACATATGTTGAGAAGTATGGTGCCTAGTAGCAGAGCAGTGCATTCTGTCACTTACCATTGTCACACCAGGGTGGTCCACTGCCTAGCACCCTGGGAACATATGAGTGACAGAATGCAATGCCTTGCTACAGATGGCCTGCATCAGTCTCATGTGGCCAACAGGCCTCTAGCAAAGGCCCATGCCTCACCCATAGTGCCTTTGTAGGGAATGTCATGGGGTCCATACTACCAATATAACACAGTCAACAAAATGCAAATGTAAGTTCATGCTGCAAAACGCTAGTAGCATACTTCTCAACCTCATAGAGGAAGAAATATGGACAAAGCCATACATAATGGTGGTATTAAGGCCCAACTATAGGGACACATTTAAAATATTGCTCTCATAATGCTAGAACATTGATAAAATAACAGAGGGGGTGTGTAGTCGCATGGATGTCATGAAGGGTGTGAAGTCTAAAACTCTAATGTTCTGTCAGTATTCCAACTGTAACCCTGACTGATTTGCAACAAATGTGCTAGAAAACAACAATGTGAAGAGAACCCAACCAGGTATATGATGCATGAATCTGGATAATCTGTGCAGTTGACAGGTATGGCCATACCAGGGTATGACCTTTCAGGTAAGAAGAATACTGCACAACCAGTAGATCTCCAGCCAACATATCACCAAGGTGCTGGACATTTTATTCATCTTCATCAGTCAGTCATCATAGACACACTTCCAAACTGGCTGGATTGTGCAAGAATGACTAGCCTTTACCTCATAATATAGGTCTGTGCATCATCCATCTTGTATTTCTCTGATAGATACCTGTGATGATCTGATTATGTCTGTCAGTAGGTAATGACATAATACAGTACAGTGTCAAACATTACATATGTCAGAAAATGTCTGCTAAAACAAACCCTGTAACTCAAGCAACTCATGCATTGATAAGAGCAATAGTAACCCCCTATGTTTGGCCCTTTGTTTCCCCATATTGGCAGCTTATCTCCAGATATCTTGCACAAACACATTGCAAGGTATGACTGTAGCACACAACACCCCATAATGGAGTAGAACTATTCCTGGAATGGATTCCCACACTTACTATATAAAGCCATAATAAGCATGCTCCTACACATAGAAGTGAAGCCCATGTCTGAAACCACATCAGACTATATATCTCTGTCTTGTGCAAATACCTTTGCATACACACAGCTATATAAACCTGTCTCCACACACACACCCATCAGACAGGATTACTCACAACCAGCTCTAGGTGGCACATATGTGGTATATCTGCATTTGTTGTGTGTGATATACACACACATATAGATGAGCAACATATTACAGTATGTCAAGCATACACACACATAGACATGGTGAAGGGAGGGACAGACAGTGATAGAGTGAGACACACAGGGGGACACACACAGAGTGAGTCATACACAGGGATACCCTGAATGGCATAGAGTGATGTCCTGCTGCAGACAGATGGATACCAGTTGTAACCACTGGCATGTGCCAGCATGAAGATGAGATTCATTGTCTCATGGTACTGAGGTGGGGGTTGGAATATCACATCACCTACCTTTGTGTATGTGTGTGTGTGTATATATGTGTGTGTGTGTCTGTGTGTGTGTGTGTGTGTGTGTGTGTGTGTGTGTGTGTGTGTGTGTGTGTGTGTGTGTCTGTCTGTCTGTCTGTAGATCTAAGTATTATGATGCCTTACAAACCCAGTGCATTCCCCATTGCCCTACTTTTCAACATCTGCTAATGTAATTCACCTTAGAAGTACCTTTGGACTGGTGTCAGTCCTGTAAGCTCTATAGCACATGTGATAACTTCCTAACACTGTCAAACAAACAACTAGATACATAGGGGCTCTAATCACAGTCTCAGCATATATAACAGTTGTTGTAAGTGTATAGGTACCTTGGGACACTCTTCACCCTATAAGCTCCATGGTGTGTGCAGTAGCTGCATGACTCTGTAATACCAATGACTACATAGGTAGGGGCTCCAATATGAGTCCTAACAAATGTGTTGTAAGTGTGAGTGTGTGTATAGGAATATGTGTCTTTGTCCATTCCCATACCAAATTTGTGTGTGAACCATATCTAGTAGGGAGTGTAATTTTTTGTTGTTGCGCACCCAGTACATGTCCCAATGTCTACTTTACAAGGCCCATTGTTGTAATCTACTGTAGAGGTAGCTGTAGACACTCTGTAGCCCTATAAGCTCTGTGCCATGTGCAATAACTATGTAACAGTATGGGATAAATAACAAGATAGGTGGCCTTTCTAATCCTTGGATACCCTTCCCCACTCAGGAATCATAGACAAACACACCCAGCTTGGCATCAACTCCTATATCAATAGGTGGCTGGCAACCTGGCTCATATATAGGACCCATTGTGTGAAAGCAGTGGACTCCATGTCAGACTGCTGACCTGTCATGAGTGGAGCACCACAGGGTTTTGTCCTGGGTCCCATCGTGTTCGGGATCTACACCTCTGAAGTCAAGCCCAACATTTATTTTATTTATTTATTTTATTTTACATTTGTTAACCGGGCTAGTCCAACTGGATACATGTCCATTTTCAGTGGAGGCCCGAGGAGAAAAGCTCCGCTATCTAATACATGGTAAAAAATATAAACACAATATATAAGTTATTACAAGCACAATAAGCATATTCCACAATACATGGGGTATTTCAAGCACAAAAAATACTTAAGACATTAAAACGGAAAATGAGAAAGTAAGGTAATAGGAGATATAGCTGATACAGAAATACTGGAATGGGTAGTATGATACAGCAGAGATTAAGGAGTTTGTTTAAAAGTTTTCAATAGTATGTAGAGAAGAGTATAGTTGATAGATAAGTGACAAGAAAGTTAGTAATGGAATGTAGATAGGAGTATAGTTGATAGATAAGAGACAGCATGAACACTGAAAAAGAAAGAAAAATCTACCTGAGAGAAGTGTAAGGATGCAGTTTGTGTGAGGAGTTGCAAAGATCAGCTTGGGTTGTTGCATGAGCATAGCCAGTGATTGGTTAGATAGTGTTTTAGTTTAGTTTTAAACAGTGTGATGGATGTTTGGGATATTAAGTCAGGGGGAAGTTGATTCCATATCTTACGAACTGAGTTAGAAAATATAGAGTCACCTGCTGTATTCTTTGATAGAGAAGTTTGAATCAGTGTTTTGTTAGATGAGCGAAGGTTTTTTAGGTTGTTGTAGGGTTTTATAAGGGTGGAGAGCATAGGTGTATTTTCAGGGTGGTGAAGGGCTTTTTGGGCTATGGAGAGCTGATAGTATTTAATTAGGTGGGGTAGTTCTAGCCATCCTAGGTGGCGGAGATTCTGGCAGTGATGTGTTTTATATGGGGAGGCAGTGGCAAATCTGGCAATGTTATTATAGGCTGCTGTAAGCTTATTGGTATTGTATTTAGTAAGGTTAGTATATATTGGGGAAGCATATAGGAGTGTCGATATGAGATGGGTTCTAGCTATGGTAGTTCTTGCTTCAGGAGTTAGAAATGGTTTGATTCTGTAGAGAGAACCTAATTTTCTATTAGTTGCTTTTATGATTGAGTTGATATGAAAGTCAAATTTAAGTAGGTTGTCAATAGTTATGCCAAGAAGTTTGGCTGTTTGGTCAGGAGAGATAAGGGTGCCATTGTTAGAGGTGAGAGAGAAGTCGATAGACGGGGATTGGTGTGTGGGTAGGAAGAGGAGAAGTTTAGTTTTCTTAGGGTTTAGGAGGAGACAGTGATTAGAGAACCATTGCTCTAAGGTGGTGAAAGTTTTTTGGGTAAGTGAGTGTAGGCCAGTTTGGGTGGTGGCTGAGCAAATGATGGTGGTATCGTCAGCGTATTGGATACAAGTAGTTAGAGGGGTGACAAGATGTAGGTCATTGATAAAGATGGAAAATAGAAGAGGGCCCAAGATGGAGCCCTGAGGGACTCCCAGAGTGGTGGGCAGAAGTTCGGAGAGATTAGTATTCCATAACACTGCTTGTTTCCGATTTTGAAGATAGGAGGAAAACCAGTTTAAGGCAATGCTGTCAAGAGAAAGAGATTTTAAGCGATGTAGGAGTAGTTGGTGGTTCACCATATCAAAGGCTTTTGACAGGTCAACAAAAATGCTGATGAGAGTAGGTTATTATTTCGGTTTGTATTAATGGAGTCAATAAAGGATAATAAGGCTGTGGTGGTGCTATGGTAGGGACGAAATCCATGTTGGCAGTTTGAGGAGGTTATTGTTTAGGAGGTGACTAAGTAATTGTTTGTGGATACATTTCTCCATTATTTTAGCAAGAGGAGATAGCAGTGCTATGGGGCGGTAGTTGGAATATTCAAAAGAATCACCCCTTTGAAGAGAGGGATGATGTGGGAGATTTTCCAGAGTGAAGGTATTGTACTTTCTTTTATGGTTCTATTGATGAGTATAGAGATCGGGTAGGCAATAGCTTTAGCTCCTAGCTGGAGATATTCAGCTGGTATTTTGTCGGCTGAGGGGGTAGAAGGTTTCAGTTTTTGAAGTAGGTTTAGAATATGGGAGGTGGGTATGGGTTGCAGCTGGAATGGTGGTAGGGTACAGTTTGGGATCCCTAGTAGATCAGGGTCAGGGCTTTGTTGGTTGGCTAGTTTAAGTATTGTAGAGGTAAAGAAGTTGTTAAATTCATTTGCTGTTTGTAGGGGAGAGTCAGGGCTGGAGCCTAGAGGATTGGGAGTTTCAACTTTGCCAGGGATAATAGTGTGTTAATAGATCTCCAGAATTTTTGTGGTTGGTGTTGGGAGGATTGCTGTAACTGGGTATAGAAGTTTTTTTTATCTTGTATGATAGCTAATGTAGTCCTGTTTCTTACTTGTTTGAAGTTAAGGTGATCAAAGGAGTCTTTAGTGGCTCGCCATTTAGTCCAGGCTTTGTTCCTAGTAAGGACAAGTTTTTTTGTATTGCTTGTAAGCCATTGTGCTGTCTTAGATTTTATGCGTATACAGCGCATGGGGGCATGATGATCTAGAATAGTGAGAAAAGTATGATTAAAATGGTTGACAGCGTCATCTATTGGGAGGGTTTGTAAAGGTAACCAGTTAATTAGGCTAAGTTCATATTGAAATTGATGGGGATTGAAATTTTTTTTGCTGCGAGATAAGCGGATAAGGGGAGGTATTGATAGTTGTATTTTTTGCCTAATAATGTAAGTTAGAGAGTGGTCACTAAGGTCATCTGGGAGGGTTCCTGTAGAATACTTTTGTTGGGGGCTATTAGTTAAGATCCAATCTAGTATGGTCTCTTTATTATTGCTTTTATTTGTTCTAGTTGTTGAATTAATGGTTTGATGGAATCCATGGAGGTTGATGTGGGTAGATGGATTAAGTTGTTTGCATACGT
This sequence comes from Protopterus annectens, assembly GCF_019279795.1. Classification (NCBI taxonomy): domain Eukaryota; kingdom Metazoa; phylum Chordata; order Ceratodontiformes; family Protopteridae; genus Protopterus; species Protopterus annectens. The sequence goes on along the minus strand of NC_056744.1, from coordinate 1,089,666,763 downwards.
TCCAATCGATATTAAAGTCACCTAATAATATAGTTTCTTGAGGGAGATTGATCAAGAACCAGTTAAGTAGGTTCTCTAATATAGGGGGATTGTTACCTGGGGGAAGATAAGCGCAGATAATATTAATGGTTTTGTGTGGATTGAGGGAGAATTTGGAGATAATAATTTCAGTATTAGTGTCAATTGGAGGGGTATGAATTGCTTTACATACTTCAAGTCCAGTTTTGTATAGTATAGCTACTCCACCACCTTTTTTATTGGGGCGGTCATGTCTTAGAATGTTATAGCCCAGGGGGATAATTTCATTGTCTTTTATAGTGGGTTTGAGCCAGGTTTCGGTAAGGCAGAGAATGTCAAATTGTTGAACTTCTAGTAGGGCATGGAGAGCAGTAACTTTGTTACAAATGCTACGGATATTAAGATGAGCTATATATAGAGATCTGGGAGGGTTAGGATGTGGTTTAGACATATTTTTCATATGTTGGGTGATAGGGGGAAGTAGTAAGGTGTCTGGGCCTGGGTTAGGGTGTATATCTCCGTCTATTAATGACAGAACTTGTGTAAGGTAAGTTAATTGTGAGGGCTTAAAGCAGTGGATGTGTTTTGAGAGTATATGAAGAAGATATTTGATGTGTGAGAGACGATGGTATTTAGGTTCCAGATATGAGTTGTTGTATATGGGACTGAGATATGTAGTAAGTGTTGATGGGGGGGTAGTTAGGGTGTGTTTATGTGGGATGCTAACATTAGGACTGAGTGGCTGTTCGTAGTTGGTTATGATGTAGGTAGAGGATAGAGAAGTTAGCAGAGTTATTAGTAGGAGAGGGAGGTATGTGTGGGACATTGTTACGTTGAGTTAAAGACACTATATAGTAGAAATATATTTAGAGAGGTAGTGGGTGGGTATGGGGGTGGAGAGAGGAAGTTCTGATTGGTGAAGAATGTGTAGGGTGTGGCTATGTGGGAATAAATGTAGAGGTCCCAGGGGCGGGTGGGATTAGGGGGCAGGGAGCGGGATGAGCCAAAAGAGTAGAAGAGAGCTGAGAGGAGACAATCAGCCAGGTAGGAAAACAGCAGGTAAGTGAATGCTGATAGTAGGACTAGTAAGGTGTAATAGAGTATAGTATAAGCAGATGCACAGTACACAGATCCCAAAGGGAGGTAGTTAGGCCAGTGGAAGGAAAATTCCCTAGCAGGGCAACTTAGAGGACAAGGAGAACATGAAGGGACTCTGGCTGACAATGTTTGCAGATGACTGCAAGGTGGGTGCTATTATTACCTCCCCACGTGATGTTGACATCCTGCATAAAAGCCTCCCTGGACTTTAGCTCAATGACAGAAAATGTGCCGTCATCCCCTTTGGGAACAACATGGTTCCCATGAATTACAACATTGATGGTAATCCACTGAAAACTGAAGTTGTTACAAGAGAACTGGGAACACAGGTTGAAATTTGTTTTAATTTTTTTTTTTTTTTATTTTACATTTGTTGACCGGGATAGTCTGACTGGATGCATGTCCATTTTCAGCAGAGGCCCGGGGAGAAAAGCTCCAAGGGTAAGCAGATACATCATTACATAATACCAGCTTTACATATTACAAACAGTCTATTTACAGTGATTACATAAGTAAGCAAGTTCCACAGGTTAGAGTTAATCCAGAGTGTAAATCAGGATTAAATTAAATTATACATTAAACTGGTTAACAGATTTTTACACATTCTAGAGAGAGTTGGCCAGGCTTGATACAGTGACATAGCCAGTTAAGTGACAAATGTTGTTTGAGTCTAGTTTAAAATTGACCTAAGGTAGAAAGTAAGGTAATATCAGCTGGAAGAGAGTTCCAGGGTATACTTACAGAGTTTCCAAAGAGAGAGTCACTGGCTGTGTTATTAATTTTGCTAGTCTGAATTAGTAGTTTGTTAGAGGATCGAAGCAGTCTAGGATTGTTATAGGGGGTGATAATATTTTAAGTGCAGGAGTATTGTCTGGATTATAGAGGATTTTATAGGCCATAATCAGTTGGTTATACTGGATTAGGTCGGGTAGTTCAAGCCACCCAAGCTGATTTAGATTGATGCAATGATGTGTCTTAAAAGGCGGCCCAGTGGCAAACCTGGCAATGTGGTTGTAGCAAATTGAGAGTTTGTTAAGAACAGTCTTGTTTAAATTTGAGAGTAGAGGGGATGCATACAGTAGGGTTGAAAGAAGGTGAGAGCGAGCTATGGCAATTTTAGCTGGAGGGGTTAGGAAGGCTTTTATTTTGTAAAGTGACCCTAGTTTTTTATTGATGGTTTTGATAGTTTGGTTAACATGTAGGTCAAATTTTAGATTATTATCTATGATGACACTTAATAGTTTTGTAGAGGGTCAGGGGAAATTATTGTGCCATCATTTGAATTTATGGTAAAGGTGAAAGCGGTAGACCTACGTGTTGGTGAAAATAACAGCATTTTAGTTTTTTGGGGGATTTAGGATCAGACAACATTCAGAAAGCCAGTTTTCTATTGTATTAAAGGTGGTCTGGGTAGCTGACCATAACTCTACTGGAGATGTGGCCGAGCAAATCAGAGTAGAGTCATCAGCATATTGGATAAAGCTGACTTTTGGGATGACAGTATAAAGGTCGTTAATGAAGATGGAGAACAGCAAGGGCCCTAGTATAGAGTCTTGTGGTACTTTAAGAGTGTTAGGTAGAAGATTAGAGAGTTTGTTCTGCCAGCGGACAGCCTGCTGTTGACCATTCAAGTAGGATTGAAACCATTGAAGGGATCTAGTATCTAGACAGAATGTTTGCAGGGTGTGGATTAAAAGTTGGTGATCAACCATATCGAATGCCTTGGAAAGATCCAAGAAGAGGGCTGAGGATATATAATTATTGCCGTGATTATGGTTTATGGTGTTGGTAAAGGCTAGGAGGGCTGAAGTAGTGCTGTGATGGGGACAGAAGCCATGCTAAGTGTCTGCCATAAGGTGATTCTGGATTAGGTGGTGCATGAGTTGTCTATGAATACATTTTTCCATAATCTTTGCAAGTGGAGAGAGTATAGCTATTGGCCTATAATTGGAGAATTCAGTAGAGCTGCCTCCTTTGTGAAGTGGGATTACATAGGATATTATCCAGATGGTGGGAATTTTAGCTTCTACTATAGTTTGATTGATTAGTATTGAGACGGGGTAAGCAATAGCATCAGCTGATTTTTGTAGGTAGTCGGCATGGAGTTGATCAGCAGAAAGTGTAGTGGGTTTTAATTTTTTGATCAAGGTATGGATAAGTGAAGTGGCGACTAGTTGGAAGCTGAATGCGAGTAGGTTTCTAGGGGTGGTAATTTCAGGACCAGGGGAGCTAGGAGGTAGTTGGCTAGCTAGGGCTTGAATTGTCTCAGTAAAGAATCAGTTAAAACTATCAGAAATATCTTCACGGGTTTTATCAATAATAGCAGCAGGGATTGGGGTTGAAGTTTGTCCAGGATTTGTAGATTATTTAAACCTTCCCAAAACTTCTGAAGGTTATTTTGATTTTCTGTCTGTAAATTACAGTAGCATTGTTTTTTGTCTTATAAAATGGATTTTTTTAGTTTCGTTCCTGGATTGCCTGCATTTAATGTGATCTTGGGGGTCTTTAGAATAATGCCATAAAGCCCATGCTTTGTTTCTAAGGGTAATTTTGAGTTTAGACTCTTTAGAAAGCCATGGCACAGTTTTTGCCTTTGTTCTCTTGGAACGAACAGGTGCATGCAAATCAAGGATCTCAAGGAATTTGTTGTTAAAGTATGCTACTGCTTCCTCTAAGGGGAGGTGTTTTAGAATAGACCAATTACATGAGTTTAATTCTTGTTGGAAATTGGCAGGATCAAAGTTTTTATTGTTTCTAACCTTTCTGAGTAAAGGTTGTTGGGAATTAATGGCTTTGTGCTTAATTACATATGTGAGAAGGTGATCGCTTAGGCCATCAAGGAGGGTACCAGAGGTGTACAGTTGGGGGTGACTATTTATGAGTACCCAGTCAGGTATGCTTTCTTTTTGGTTGGGTTTACCTATCCTGGTAGGGGTGGATATGATTTGTGTAAATGCATGCAGGTTAATATGGGTGGTTGGGGATTCTGAGAAACAAGTGCCCCAGTCTATGTTAAAGTCTCCAAGTAGTAGGGTTTCTTGGGGGTAGTGACATGATAGCCTGTGCAGGATACCTTCAAGTGTAGATATATTGTTACCTGGGGAATGTACATATAGATGATATTAATGCATTTATTTTTATTAAGTTGCAATTTGGTGGCAAGAATCTCTGAGTTATTAATCGGAGGTGTTTGTCTTACATCTATGGTGACATTCAACTCAGATTTATAGAGTACAGCTACCCCACCCCCCCTTCATGGAAGCACGATCCAGCCTGTGTATGTTGTATCCAGGTGGTAACACTTCATTGTCTGTAGTGTTAGTTTTTAACCAGGTTTCAGATAAACAGAGAATCTCAGGGGAGTGAACATCCAGAAGTGCATGCAGCTCATGTACCTTGTTATTAATGCTTCTAATATTGAGATGACAGGCTAGGAGAGAGTTAGTTGGCCTTCTAATTGTAGGTTTGTAGCTTAGATTGCAAGTAGAGGGGGTATGTGTATCTGAAGTGGGTGGGCCAGGGTTGGGGTGAATATCACCACCAAGTATTAGGTTAAGTCTATACTTGGTGATGAACTTCAGGAATTTGTTTATTAGTTTGTGGTAGTGTTTGGATCTAGAGCTAATGTGCCTGGGGTTGAGATGCTGATAGACTGAAGAAGATGTTGGATCGGACCTGGTACTGTAAGTATGGTTGAAGGTGGGAGGATTTACAGCTGGGTGATAGTATAGCCTTTCAGGACCTGAAATCCCATGAGAAACTGGTTTTCATACAAGGTAAGGAGATATGGTGTAAACAAGATGGGTAGTAAAGAGGAGTATATCATTATTTGTGATTCAGCTAGTGAGTTAAGGAACTGTTTTACCTGGTAATGCACCACCAGAAGATAGAGTGGTGAGGTAAAGGTACTGGAAGGGGGATGGGAGAATGCCAGATGAAAGCTAATAGGTGCTATTAAAATGTAGGTAGAAGAATGGGGGTGGGACTGGGTGGGAGAATGAGCTCTCTGTTGACCACCACAGTGCCACTGTGTTCAGAAACTCCTTCTATGTGTCACATCTCATTACTAAGGGTGTTGCATCCAGGAAGTAAGAGATCATTGTCTCCCTCTACTCTTCCCTCATTAGGCCAGTCAATGAGTACAATGGCCCATTTGGCATGTACCTCACTGGACACCTGCAACAACTGGAGAGGCTGCAAAAGTGCCTCACAAAGAGGATCCTAGGCTTAGGCCAGACTCCAGTAACTCCAACTATACTTTGTCTCATATTGGCTACTTAGAGGCAATCTCTTCCTGACTTACTAAGCTATGTCTGATCCAGCTGTGTCAGGAATGCTACATCTAAAGAACCAAATCCATCCACATCACATGCCCCATTTCCACATTCAACAGAATATGCTAGAGGGACAGGTTCATAACCCAGCGACTGCCTATGCTATGGAATAGACTTCACATACATGTCAAACAGAGCATCTTACTGGCCCTCTTTAAGAGCAATATGGATTAGTGGATGGGGAATAGAAATCCCACCCCAGGGATCACTCCAGTGGCTATACCCATTAGACACACTGGAGACTATCAGGTGGCATGATACCAGAGTATTCCCATGTGCTAGGCTTGTAAAGGCTCCATGGCCATAAACCGAGTATACGCCTATGAACCTATGGATCTCAGTACTGGCAAACATGTTTGTGTGTGTGTGTGTGTGTGTGTGTGTGTGTGTGTGTGTGTGTGTGTGTGTGTGTGTGTGTGTGTGTGTGTGTGTGTGTGTGTGTGTGTGTGTGTGTGTGTGTGTGTGTGTGTGTGTGTGTGTGTGTGTGTGTGTGTGTGTGTGTGTGTGTGTGTGTGTGTGTGTGTGTGTGTGTGTGTGTGTGTGAGTATTAGTGTGTATAAAAGTGTTTGTGAGTGTGTGAGCATGTGGGTGAAAGTAGTTTGAGGCCCTTCCCACCCAGTACACCTACTATTGCCATACATTACAAGGGCTAGTGATGTTATTCAATTTATAGGTACCTTGGGACACTCTTCACCCTATAAGCTCCATGTTGTGTGCAGTAACTGCATGACTCTGTAATACCAATGACTACATAGGTAGGGGCTCCAATCTGAGTCCTAACAAATGTGTTGTAAGTGTGAGTGTGTGTATAGGAATATGTGTCTTTGTCCATTCCCAACCAGTACACCTCCCATTACCCTACACAAGATCTGCTGATGTCATTCACTGTAGAAGAACTGTTGGACTAGCCTCTGCCCTATAAGCTCTGTGTTGTGTGCGATAACTGTATAACACTATAGTACAAATAACTATTTAGGTATAGGTTGCAATCTCAGTCCTGGCAAATGTAAAAGTGTGTGTTTGCGAGAACCATATCCTGTGTATGTGTCTGAGTGGGAACTATATCCATTGGGGGTGGGTTTTACATTTTTAGGCCATGGTACTCCCAGTACACTTCCCAAGGTCCACTTTACAAGGCCCGCTGTCTTCATCAACCATAGAGGTATCTGTTGACACTCTTCAGCCCAATAAGCCCTGTACCGCATGCAGGAACTATGTAACTGTATGGACCGACTAACAAGATAGGCAAAGCTGCTAATCTCAGTCCTGGAAAATTTGTGTATGAGTGTATTTGTGTGTGTAAGTGCATAAAACCATAGGTTTGAGTATTGTGGGTCCATTCTCACCCAGTAAATCATCCATTGCCATACTTTACAAGGCCTGGTGATGTTGTTCACCTTGGAATTACCATGAGACTCTCTTCACCCAGTAAACTTTGTGGCACATGCGATAAATGCATAACACTGTATTAGCAGTAACTAGATAGGTAGGGGTTCTAATTTCAGTCCTAGCAAATGTGCGTGTGTGTAAGAACAGTATCGTGTGTGTGTGTGTGTGTGTGTGTGTGTGTGTGTGTGTGTGTGTGTGTGTGTGTGTGGGTGTAAAACTGTGTGTGTGGAAACAGTATTCTCTGTGTGTTTGGTCAATATAATATCCTCTGGGGGTGTGAGTTTTACCAATATGAGGTGTGTTCCATCCACTTCACTTACCATTGTCCACATCACAAGGGCAGCTGACATCAACCACCATAGTCTTACCTGTATATACCCATCAGCTCTATAAGATCCATGGCACATGCAATACCTGTTACACAGACCTGGTAAATGTGTACATATACAGCTGTACCTTGGCTCTGACATGATCGATGTGTTACCACTCTACCATACCCCTTGTTGCCACTTTCTGCAGGGCCACCTCTTGCTGACACACAGACACCTAGAACACAAACAGAATACAGCATATGAGGCTACATTCAGTCAGCATTACTAACAGCAATAATGCATCATGGCTGAAAAGGTACATGCACACTGAAGTGTACCGATTCCAAATGCCAGCTGACAGCACCTTACACAGCATTAAATAGCAAACTGTACTTAATTCACCCTGTGCATCAGAACAATATTAGCATGTACCTGCATCGGTGGTATGGATGACAGGGATGTTGTACAGGTATCATCATATGCACAGGGTGCTGTGTGCATTTGCCAGAGGCCTAGGCTGGGCCATACAGTTGGCATCATGTGTATGTATTTGGAGGGGTGTTATATGAATGGGTCATGCAGGGGTGGTGTGTGTGTGTGTGTGTGTGTGTGTGTGTGTGTGTGTGTGTGTGTGTGTGTGTGTGTGTGTGTGCGTGTGTGTGTGTGAGTGTGTGTATGTGTGTCTGGAAGTGACCTGGCTTTCATGGTGATGTGCGTGTGTATATATGCACAGAGCCACACTATGTGGCTGCCCTACACAGGGGTATTTTGGAGAGCTGTGGACTGTACATGGCAGGGTGTCCAGTTCACTGTCTCTGGCTATGGAAATGGGAACTGGTCCTCCCAGGGATCTCACTGGCACCAGCAGGCCCAAGGCCAGATGCAGTATTGTTTCCAGATGGTGACTGCTGTCTGATGGATCTGTGTCCCTGATGGGACTAGCCAGGACCATGTGCCCATGGCCTGGTCCATTGTGGTGTGGACAGCACTCCCCCTTCAGTAGTGCTGGTGGTACTGCCACTACGGGACTCTGAAGGCAAATGGCCCTGTAGACTCTCAGCTGATGTTGGTGCTGAGCTGACCTATGTCCACGTGGTCGATGCCCATCTCCTGCCACATGCTCTAGCACAGACATGCCACAGTTGAAGATTGCCAAGGACTCACCCCACTGTCTATCCATGACCTCAGTATTTTGATGTGTGGCCTCAACAAGGTCACGTATATCACCATGTAAGCCAGGAAGAGTTTCATCCAAGACCCTGAGTATTTGTCTGGTGTTGTGTTCAGTACATGCCTGTGCATCTATGAAAGCCCTTAACATCTGTCTGGTGACACCTGCTGTGGCATCGTGTGACAGTGGCTTAATGGGCAGCAGTCCTCCTTCAAACACCCCTGTCCATCCACCTGTGTGGGACCTCGCCTACACTCTGTCTATGGCTAGTGGCTACACTCACACTTTCCATAGTCACCACACTAGCCTGTTCCATGCCACCACCTGCCAACTGTCCATTGTCTGTGGCTGCTGAGGATGGGGTATGTGTGGGCATTGTGACTGTGTGCGCGGACATTGTGGATGACTGTGGGATGTCAACAGATGGCACAAATTCAGCCTCTGACAACCCCGCCTGTGCCCCACTATGACCACCACCATTGTCAGAGTCTGCAGAGACACTGACATCAGATTCTGAGCAGGAGGGATCACAACCACCACGTCCACCTGTGAGGAGAAGACAACATATGTAAATTAATACCTGCACTATAAGGTTTGCTAGTACACACACACGCACACACACGCACGCACACACACACACACACACACACACACACACACACACACACACACACACACACACACACATACAAGTGAGGTGGCACAAAGGCATTACACAGGCCTCACAATAGCCAACTGGTGAGATTCATGACACGGTCAGAACATGACATACACACTCTGGACAGGCCCTCAACATCATGTAGTGCAGCCCATTCCACTTAATGTTACTACTAATATACACCTCTGGGATACATGAATAGTGTTAGTAGGTGATGGGCCTTCACCTAGCACACACTTCAGCCATTGCAGCCATGTACACATTATTGCTGTTCACCTGTATAGCACAGTGGCAACTCCTACAGAACTTACCTCTCAACCATACAGAGTTTCACTGAATGTCAAGATGTGTGGCTCAAATTTTTGCTCTTTTCCTCATAAATCCTGTGTTTGTCTGACAAATTACTGGCATGATCCGAGGATTGGCGTCACTAATTAATCACATAATTTGAGTTTCACACTTCAAAACCTGCAGTAAATGTATGTTAAAACAAAACCGGTTACTGTAACAACCTTCTAAGCTTACAGTGGATATAATAAGTGTACACACCCCTGTTAACATGCCAGGTATTTCTGATATATAACATGAGACCACATAAATCATGTCATAACATTACCCACCTTTAATGTAACCTATAACCTGTGCAGTCCAATTGAAGAACAAACACATCGGTTAGGGGTAACATCTAGAAAATGAAATACATACAATAGGTTGGTTGCATGAGTGTGCACACCCTTAAACTAATACTTTGTTAAAGCATGTTTTGATTTAATTACAGTAGTCAGTCCTCTTGGGAAGGTGTCTATCAGCATGGCACATCTTGACTTAGCAATATTTGCACACTCTCCTTTGCAGAAGCCCTCCAACTCTGTCAGATTGCTAGGGCATCTCTTGTGCATAGCCCTCTTTGGGGCATCCCACAGATTTCCTATTGGATGTAGGTGTGGAATCTGGCTGTGCCACTCCAAAACATTGATAGTTTTCTGGCAAAGCCATTCTTTTTTGATTTAGATGCATAGTTTGGGTCATTGTCATGTGGAAATGTGAGATTCCTCTTCATCTCCTGCTTTCTAGCAGACACCTGAATATTTCAGGCAAAAACAGACTGGTATTTGGAACTGTTCATAATCCCCTCTACCTTGGCTAAAGGCCCACCTCCAGCTTATGAACATCAACCCCAAAGCAGGACACTGCCATCACCATGCTTCACTGTGGGGAGGGTTTTCTTTTGGTGATGCACAGTGTTGTTATTGCGTCAAACAAACCTTTTGGAATTGTGGTCAAACAGTGCAACCTTGGTCTCACTACACCATAACACATTTTCCCACATGGTTTAGGGAGACCTGATGTATTGTTCTTGACAATTCAGCCAGACCTGGATGTTGTTCTGTGTGAGAAAAGGCTTCCATCTTCCAACTCTACCCCATAAGATAGACATGTGGACAATACAGAAGATTATTGTACTATGTAATACACAACCAATAACTGCCAGAGATTTAGAGATTCCTGCAACTCCTTTAGTGTTGCTGTAGGTCTCCTGACAGCCTCCTTGACCAGTTTGGGTCTTGTCTTCCAACACATTTGGAGGGATGTCCACTTCTTTGCAATGTCACTTATGCACCATTTTCCCCCACCTTTTGATGACTGTCGTCACTGTGCTCCATGGTATATGCAATGCTGTGGAAATGTTTTTTGTACCCTTCTCCAGGCTGATACCTTTCAACAATGACATCCCTTCATGCTTTGTAAGCTCTATGTGAACCATGGCTGTTGCTGTAGCAGGCAACTGGGTAAATGTCAGGAAAATCCTAGTAGGACAGCTGACTATTATTTGGTGTTAATCAAAGAGTGTCTGTAATTGGGGCAGATGTGTACCCAAGAAGACATAATGCTGTAATTATATCAAAACCTGCTTCAACACAGTATTAGTTTTCACCCTGTGCACACTTATGCATCTAGCTTATTTTACATTTTTTATTTGTCATAATTGTTCCCCTAACAGATCTTTTTTGTTTTACAATTGAATTGTACAGGTTATAGGTCACATTAAAGGTTGAAAGAGTTTAGAAATGTTTTATATCTCATTTTTGTATATCACAAATACCTGGCATTTTTAAAAGGGGTGTGTACACCATTTATATGCACTGCATAAGACTAATTTTTAAAATATGTCCCTAGTTTTGGGACTTTGTCCCCCATTTTGTCAGTCTTTGTCCAGATTTCTTGCAATGACAGGTTGTGAGGTATGCTACAGATATGTTACATCTCCTGCAAATAGGCCACTGTGATGACCACTGTGACGTAATGCAGTTAACCCAAATGCAAGTGAACATACACATATCTCAATATGGCTGAGAATAACAGTTGTGTGCATGGTAACTTGCATGACCTTAACATGGCTGGGATACTGGTGAGCCACAACAGGGCATCCCCATACTCACTGGCTTCAGGCTACTGTCTCATGTCCAGACCAGTGGGACCTATGTAGTTGTGGGGGAGAGGTATTGTCAGTAGACTCACATGTGACATTGGTACAAGATGAATACTACTTTTCTGTACATGTACAGTACAAGCTCTGATAGTACACAATTTGTTGTCCTTCACCATAGATCTGCACTTGTGTGCATTAGAAATTCCCCACCCACAAATGCAGTTTGACCTGACATATGCATCTAGATACTATATTGGATCCAGTCTGACTGCTACAGTGTTCAAGTGATGTGCAGTGGCCTTACCTGGATGCTCCTTGCATGTTACCTGGGTACCAACCACCTCCACAACTTGTGTTTCTTGGCTTGGCTGGTGTGTCAGGGCTGCCTGAAGACTGGCAAGGAGCTCTTCTGTTGCTGTAAGTGCGGCCTGTGTGGCAGGATCCCACCTGTAGCAGTATGGTCCCTGGCCACGGCAGCAGCCCTTTGCCGGGCATGACATATCAGGTCAGTTGCCCAATATCAAACTTGATCGTATGTGTGTCCATGGTGCCCCAAGTTGTTAACTCTGTGGACAAGGTCGTCCCACAGGGTGGTCCGCTCCCTCAGATCATGTTGGTCACAGCCAAACATCACCCCTTGGTGCTGGATGATGGCATCTGTGATGGCTGCATTTTCACCTGCAGTATATGGTGGTTGTCTTTGCTGCTGCATGTCACCTGGAAGACATAAACAGGGAAACACATCACAGGACCTCATACATTGGACAAAGGTATTTACAGAAACTGCCCATCAACATTGACTATCATTAGCCACCACTTAAACCACATCATACCCCTGTCATCTATCAGCACAATATGAACCTGCATTGCACTCATGGCCCTAATGTGTCATGTTCCCCCCAGTGAGGCCCAGTACATTGCATAACCCACCATTCATCATTCACCTTTGTGTAGAGGGATGACAGTGGCCATCTACCTTGCAGATGGGATGTCAGTGGTGCTCAGGCTTTGTTTCTGTGCAGTGTTTAATGGAGCTGGGAGTATATACATGAGTTCATGTAGTATGCAGACAGGAATGTTATCAGGTTTCATGGAGACTTACCTTTGTTGACTTTGAATAATCATTATGCACCTGCTGCCTGATGATGAGGGGAGGGGTGCGGGTGCTGTGCATATCCACCTATACTAATGGTGGGACAGGGGGATAATGTTTGCCCTTAACCTGTCTGCACTGGTTTGGCTATAGCTATGGTGTGTGTGTATGTTGTGTGATTGACCACCATTACAAGGTGGAGTGGGTTGTTACCTCTAAGATTGAAGACATATGTGAAGACAGTCTTGTGATTGGCCTTGGTGGACGTGTCCAATTTGTACTCATAGTTAGCCTTACAGTAATTCACCTGTGACATTATATGCTCATTCAGACAAAGGTTGACTTGCTACCAAGTTGGTGCCTGCTCCTTCTTGGCCCTGTACAGCCAATATAGTGACCAATTATGTGGTTTGTGTATTGCTGCTGTCCAGAAAAGGGGGGGTACTCTACCTTGGTGGAGGCAGGTTTTATGAGTGAGGTATTGCTGATTGCATACAGCTATGTAGGTGTTCATATAGCTGTTTGTAGTAGGCATGGACACAAGGACATAACACAGTTGGACACCTTTCCAATTTCAACTTGATAATCATGCTTATTCTAGTGCCCATGTCTGTGTCAGGGCAATGCAACAACCAGTAGCTGTAAAAATTTATGTTTGTTGGATGCACAGAAACTAAGATTACACACGTGTACAACATGTACAGCTTATTTACCTTACATTTTGCATCTAGTGTGTGTTGCTATGAGGCTTCCAGGTGCACCTAATCATACATGCATGTGCACAGGTAATACCTGAAATACATTTCTGTTCTATGTCACTATGGCACACTGTATTTACACCCTTGCTGATCAGTCATACCTCTCAACCTGTTAGAACAGGACATCTGGAGGACGCCACACATACATGGGAACAATGACCCAAAATTAGTAACACTTTCTTAATATTGCTGTAACACACTTAAGTCATTTGATAGCACAGTAGCCTTTGCATTCATAGAAATACCCTGGAGGATGTCCGACACCCATATGTATGCTAGTATGTTCTAATGTCAGTCTTCACAGATTTGCCAATGATTTGCCAGACATAACACAACTCTATGAGTAAACGACTACAAATGTGAGGCACACATATGGTCAGTATGCATAACACTGGACAGTTGAATAGTATGAGCTCAGTATATCACATGCAGTTCAAAACACATGTTTGCAACAGTAGTTTACAATCAGTGTTGGTGTCCTGTATCCTTTTCAGTATTATGAGATTCTTTATTATGAGTTTTCAGTATTTTGAGCTTTCAATATTTTGAGTTCAGGATTTTGAGATTCAGGATTTTGAGCTTTCAAGATTTTGAAGTGAACCCATATATACATATATATGTATATATATATATATATATATATATATGTAATATATAGATAAATATCTATATGTGTATTATCTCTCTCTCTCTTTGTATATATATATATATATATATATATATATATATATATATATATATATATATATATATATATATATATATATATATATATATATATATATATATATATATATATATATATATATATATATATATATATATATATATATATTTCTTAATATATTTTTCATATTCTCATAGGTTTCTCATATGTTCAGGTACTTATCTTATCTTAGAATACATTGCTCTGACTATAGTGTACAGGGTCCTGAGTTCGAGACTTGGCAAGCTAATTGTTTTGCTGCTAGGCAGAAGAGTGGTTGAAGGAAACAGAGTGATTAAAGCAGTTTTAAGTGGCTTTAAGTGGGTTTGCACAGGTTTATGTGACACTAAGCAATGCCAAAATATGGTTAACTATACAGATGCTTAATCCATTTTGGCTTCATTTAGCATTGCACAAACTCACACCCGCTTACTCCTGCTTACACCCATGCTAATCCCTTTAAAAGAAAAGAAAAAGGGGTTATAGGAAAGTGGGGATAAAGGGGCATGCAGAAGGAAAAACAATATGAAAGGTAGCTAAGGATGTGCAGGACAGGTGTAGGGAAGGTCCATAGCTGTCCATTTGTAATACAGCAACAGCTGTGCATTTGTACAGAATTTGAAGGCAAATTTGGACACTCAAACCCCAGAGAGAGAGGTGAGGACAACAGAAATGTGTTGTCAAGCCAGTTGGACCACATTACATGTGTTCAGTGGACACCTATATGAAATTTCAGCTATGTATGGGGCGATGATTGTTTTGGGGACAGATGCCCTTTTTTCTTTGTTAAGGTGAGAGTGGAATGTTGGGGAAGGATTGTAGGTACTTCTGGGGAGGTAGGTTGGGTAGAGAGACAGACAAGACAGACAGGACAGCAGACAGGGGTGGTGTATGACACATGTTGGGTGTAAACACCTTGGATGGGGAGGGTGGTTGGGAATCAGAGGCCCATGAGCCCCCACATGGATATGGTGGGACTGACATCCCAACCTGCAGGCAGTCATGACTGCAGCTTCACAGCCCCAATGGCGGTTGTGCTGGGGGCTGGACAGGAGGGGCAGCCTGCTACTCAATGTATGCCAGGCGGCCCTTCATCTGGCACAGCTGGCCACCCAACTCAGAGGAGATAACATTGCACAACATACCCCAGAACTGACGGCGGATGACGGGCTCATCTATGCACCCACCCCCAGGTGGTGCAGGACCTGCAGGAGTTGAAGTTCCATGGTGGGTCCCAGACGTGCTGAGGCTCAATGTCATGGCCAGATGGGGAGGGACAGGTGGATCCGCTGGGATTGGCCTTCCCACACATGCTATAGTGTTGAAGTTTTCAAAGATATATCCGTTAGTCATGAACAAAATATTTCAATATTAGATTTAAAGGCATACATGGGTGTTCAAATAACTCAAAACAACAGATGTGAAACAGTTGTATAGCAAACAGAACACATGCATAACTGGAGCAACAGTAAGCATTGTAACAGCATGCCAGCAACAATAATGTCAACAGGCTGCCAATAATGGTATTTCAACAAGGTATGTTAACATACAACCAATTAATGATATGAACAATAATTTAACATGTCTCAACATTAGGTTTGGTAACAACATACACGTAGTATATGAATAATAATTAGTGCTGCAGATGAGGGGTGGGGCAAGAGAAGAAAAGTCCATTAACAACTGCCTCTATTTTTACAACAGTAGTGCTCAATACTCTAGAGGTCTGCCCTCACTTTACAACTAACTATCGCCTACCTATGACATACCCCTATTTGTGAGGTGGGCCATGTAGACAGCCTTCTGTACAATGGTACCCACACAGTGGGAAATGTGAGGTTGCTACCAACCTCAGTGCACAAGTTGCCTCACACCTGATTGCATGCTCAGTACATTATTACTGTCATACTTAGTGTGGATGACATCTGCCACAGCAGGGGGAGTGATGGTTCTTCTAGCATTCCTTTTGTAATAATGCTTCTTGTAATTGTCAGTAATTGGGTGAGTGCCTCTTGGGGGATGGCCACATTAGTAGGGGGATGTAAGACAGTGGGCAGCTTGCAAGCATCCGTACACCTGGTCAGCCAGAGACCACTGCTATTGCCCTGTACCTCAGATACATATATCTCAACAGTAGAGGCCTCCAGACCAATCCTTGGGGTATACTGTTGTGGATAAATCTACTATTAGAGGTGGGTTCTACTACTTTGACTGAGTGGCTACTATCATTGGGCCAGTTAACTACCCATCTGGTAACCTACAGGTTGATACCTAGCTGTGTAGGATTATGTATCCTGTCCACCTGGGGGTAAATGTGAGATGATTGGGCTAGGTGAAGGTAGGCATTGTTCACCATCTTCCCCTCATCCCTGTGTTTGTTGACCACTACAGAGAGGTCAATCAGGTTTCGCAGGCCTGATCTCCCTTTGACAATACCATGGTGTGTGGGCCCAGACATTTTGATGTTGCCGATGTCCCTGTTCATAATGTCTTTGATATTGCCTCCCATGTCCTTGCAGAGCAGGCTAGTTAGGCTGATTTGCACCATATTGGCTGGGTTGGTGGATTGCTCCACCTTTGTGTACAGGGATGACAGTGGCTGCCCTCTGTGCAGGTGAGATGACACCAGTGCTCAGGCTGTGGTTGACTACAGTGCAGAATGGATCTGAAAGCCCATGCCTGTGTTCATGTGGAATGCAGCCAGGGATGGTACCATGACTATGGAGACCTCTGTGTGTTGCCTTTGAGAGGGCATTACGGACCTGCTTCTTGATGATGAGGGGAGGGGGGCAGGTGCTGTACATGCACATGTGTACCACTGGGGGGACAGGGGAGTAGTGTTTACACTTCACCTGTCTGCAGCTGGTTGCATATATCTATGCCATATGTGCATGTGGTGTTATTGACCACCACTACAGAGCAGATTTGTGTGTTTCCTCTGGAATTGCAGACACATGTGTGGAAGGTCTAGTGATTTGCCTTGGTGGATGTGTCCAATTTGCACTCAAAGACAGCCTTAGGGTACATTACCTTTGCCCTTATTTGGCTGTAGAAACTAAGGTGACATTGCTTCCAATGAGGCACCTGTTCCTTCTTGGCCCATCCAGCAATTGTTTCCACCTATTATAGTATTTGTGTATTGGTGCTGCCCTCCACAGGCATTTACCCTACCTTGAGGGAGATGATGTCCTGTCAGGTACTTCTGAGTCCATACAGCTATGTGGGTGCCCAAATAATATTGTGGTGTTGGCCTGGACAGTGCTACTAGTTCAAACAAATGGGGCCTTGTCTGTACAGCTACTTCTATCTACCCTGAGGGGATTTATAGTCATTTGTGTACAGTTCATTCTGTTTGACACTGTAAAGGGGGGAGGGGAAATGGTGGCCTGAAAAGTGATGGCTATGTGGTCAGATATTACCCAGGGGGATGGCACTGTAGGAGTGCTACAGTGGCTAATCATGTTGGTTAGGACCAGGTACATGAAATTCCAACCTGCCATAGCAGTGTTGACCAGTTGATCCACTGCACTGGCATTGACAAAGATGAAGAATCTATGTGCGTTCATGTGGTATAGGTCAGTCACATTATGATTGTGTATTTGAAGTCAACCAGGAACAGGGTAGATGATTGATTGACAGATTCCAGCTGGTCCCAATAGGTGTGGTGGGTGTCCATAGTCATGGTTGGAGGCCTGTAGCTAGCTATGATTTGAGTATGTGTTTTGTCAATTGTTAACTGCACTCAGGATGTCACCCATGCGACATACTGTTTGGCCAGCCTGGAGATGTGTATGTGTATGCTAACGTTCAACACTCCACCTCCTGTGGCTTTGTGGACCTCCATTTGGGGTCTAAACGTATGATTGGATGAGTGACCTGGCAAGGTTGGTGTGTTCTCCACAGCTAGAAAGCAGGCGCCAGTGACTGCACAAATGTCAGCATCCTACAGGACAAGGTATGCTTGCATTGACATGGGTGTCATGGTAAGACACCTAGCTCCTGTTAGAGCAAGATATCTGCACAGTGGTGGGCAAAGACCAGTAAATAGTGTCACTTTATGAATCTAGCTGAAACACATTTATTTGCCAGCAAAGACGGTGTCACATTCACAGGTGTACTCTGCAGGATATGACATCTGACAATGAGATGTATGCTAATTTGTTATGACATCAGTCTTTAATGGATTGCCAGTGATGTGCCAGACAATACACAAGTGTCTGAGGCATGAATTACAAATATGAGGCAGACATGTGGTCAGTCAGCAAAACTCTGAATAGTTGTCAGGTATGGGTTAAGTATATCACATACAGTTCAACACACACATCTGCACCTGTCATGTAGTATACACATACCCTATGTACATCTCTTACATTTGTAAGACAAGCAGATGTATCAGAGTAACATTCACAGGTGACACATGAATAATTACAACATCCCAGGTAGCTGGCCTACCAGTGACACACTCAGTATTGGACAACAGAGAGTCCATTAGTAGTCATACATGAGCTGAGCTTTGCTGGGGTGACTCAGGGGCCAGAGATGTGCTCCATGTCAATTCAGGCATGGCAAGCAGTAATGGCCCTAGGTGCTGGACAGCACCATGTGAGTCCAGCAGGTCTTGTTGCGGCCTAGTGTTTAATGATCCATTTGGCATCATTGCATCCTCCCTTCTGCATTCCATTACATGCTTACATGATTGCCATACCTGTTATAGTGCTCCGGAGTTCCCTCACAACAATGCAAATGATTAGGTTTGTGTAGTTGCAGTCTGTCTTTGTCTTTGTGTAGATGGGTTGTGACCTATGTTGCATAGGTAGTAGCTTGCCTTTTGTAGGTAATGCTCATGAGCAGGTCATGGCATGTGCACCAATCATTGTCTCCCACTTGCTACTTTCATCCAAAGTAGCTGTGTTGTCTTTCCATTTGCCAATGCCATAGCAACACAGTGCTATAATTATGACCTTCATGTGTGCCTTGCCCATTTTCCTTCCCCATGTGGGGGACATTATGGGGGTGTGTGGGCTACAACTTCACAGACATTAGGTGGGAATACCTCTCATGAGAGGACATGTGGAGACAGCACAGCAACATGGGGAGCAAAGCTCCAGAATTGGGTGCAGATTGTAAGTCAGTAGTGCTGTTATACACATAGAGGGTTGCTAGTTTAACAGGGTTCATCTGGACATGCATTTTCTGTGTAACTTGACATCTGACAGTGATATGTCTCTGACATACCTCTCAGCTGTCCTGATGTCCACAGACTGCCCAGGGGTTCACCTGTTATGTTTGGTCTGTTCCTAAGACAGCATCTGTTTTTGTGGAAGCAGTAGGATAATGTGAAGACTGTAGTCAGTGCAACTGCTGACAGCCATTGCTGTTTCAAACATCATATCCTTATGGGATCTTATGTTACAGCAAAGCCCATGACACTGCCAACTGTTTCAGTTTGTAACACCATTATGTGAGATATGTCCCTCTTTCTGGCCCCCTTTCCATCAAATATGTCATGCTTTGTCCAGATGTCTTGCAGTAAGAGGGTCAGAGGTATGTGATATCATTATTTACTGACTGCTCTCAAGGTATCATCCCATTGACTTAGCAGACTCCTGGAAGTGGTATGCGGCAGTGGCCATGAATATGGTCTCACAACCTGGACATTCTGCACAAATCTGTACATATGAGAGCTATGTATGTCTGGCCATTGTGAAGCAACTGCCAAGACTATGTTGCAGTGTTGTGTGTAGATGTTTGTTTGGCTGGGTAGGGAGAGTAGCAGATGTGAGGGTCACATATCCTTTTTCTATTTGACTGTAAATGGTACTACAGCTGCTGGTGGTCTTTCAGTTGTGTATGTATGTTGGGGAAGACTGGGAAAGGTCCTGTAACACCTCAGGATTCCCAGTGCACTGTGAGTTTGGCCAGTAACTGTCAGTGTATTGTGTGACTGGGAATCAGGATATGTTCATTCAAACAGTCATTCTACTCTATAGTTCATTTGGCGTACTGGTATGTTGCTGTGACTGTGGTGCAAATGGTTCTGGATGGACATTTATGAACCACTGTCTGCTTTTCCCTACAGTTCCATCCCTGTAGTGCATGATATATTTGGATATACATGGGTAATTGCCCCAAGCTGATGTGGGTTAGTGTAATGTTGGTCTTACTGTGGTTCAGAAGGTGCTGGATGACATGGTAGGTGGCTGTCATGGATTTTTCCATTCTGTTACATGACTGTGGTCATATCTCTCCACTGTCTAGATGTCTAGACACTGTCCTGATGTGTGGCTCATATGTTTTGTCTGTTGGCCACAACAGTTGTGGGTTTCTGAGAAATCACTGGGATGATGTGAGCATTGACATCAGTAAATTTTGACATTCCTTTGTGTTTCAGACCTGGAATCTGTCTGGCATTGTATGATAAAGCACACCATGCCACTCTAGCAGACTTCTATGTGTATGACAGCTATATTTCAAAAATGTCACTATTGTTTGCCCTTTATTCCCCTTGTTTGCCAGGCTTTTTTCAGATTTGCTGCAGTAAAAGGTTGATTATCTGTTTATATATCTCTGTTTGAATATATATATATATATATATATATATATATATATATATATATATATATATATATATATATATATATATATATATATATACACACACCACACCCACACACACACATATATATATATATATATATATATATATATATATATATATATATATATATATATATATATATATACATATATATAGGTCCAAGACAGAAGAACGAAATGCCAGATCACCGACGACCTCATCTCCGAGACGACATCGCCGACAGCAGACATCCCCGACAATGGTAAATGAAGGTATTATAGAATGGAACACATTTCCGTTCTCATAATACACACAAAAAACACATTAAAATGTGTATAGCTGGGGACAAGCTCCCCTGTGCCCCCCACACCCCCCTACTTAAATATACCAACTCCGAGATCGCACTACAGTGAAGGAATGGAACTAACTCCCATTCTGCACTACTAACCGTTGTCGGAGATGTCTGCTGTTGACAATGTTGTCTTGGTGATGTGGTCGTCAGTGATCTGACGTTTTGTTTTTCTGTCATGGACCCATATATATATATATATATATATATATATATATATATATATATGTATATATATGTATATATGGGTCACCTTCATTTGCCTGACACTCATTTGTCAAGTAGAACTTGCAGGCAAATAAAAGGGATATATCCATTTCCCCACTGTAGTGTGACCCTGGAGTTAGTATATATAGTTAGGGGGAGTGTATAGGGCACAGCCCCCCACAATGTGGGTATGGGCCCCCCCCCACCTAGTTTAGTTTTACTGAACAATATACAACAAAAAGCAGAGAATTTCAATTAAACTAGGTGGGAGCTGCGCCCCACACCCCCACTAACTATATATACTACTCCAGGGTCCCACTACAGTGGGGAAAAGGATATATCCCTTTTATTTGCCTGCAAGTACTACTTGTCAGGCAAATGAGTTTGTCAATTGAACTGTTGTGTGTATATATATATATATATATATATATATATATATATATATATATATATATATATATATATATATATATATATATATATATATATGTATATATATATATATATTGGTATGTATATATACATATATATGTACTTGACAGTACTACGGATATATGATTCCCACTTATGTTGAATGACTGTTGTGCATGATATGATTACATGTTCCCACAGTTCAGATGGTGTTGAGGTATTTTGCTGTGATTGTTGTGCACAGGGTCATGGGTTCCAGACTAGGAAGTGATTACTTTTTTCATTAATCTGAAATCACCAGAATGAATGATAGTGCAAGGAATAAATCAGGATCAGGATCCTGGATCTGAGGAAGGAAAATCCTGAAAGCACTTATCCACCCTGAATCGTGCAACTTTTTGTGTTTTTATATATTTTTCTGCATGGACTTTGCTACAAATATTTCCTTTTTTTCAAGGGTTCATTTTAATAAAGGATTTCAAGAGTTTTTTTGTATATCCATGGTGGTTCGTTCGTGATTTATTCACTGCATTGCCTTTTCTTTCATGGAACACCTTCAGCTGCTAACAGGTTTGTTTTGAACTGTTTAGAGTAAATTATATGTTTATAAAAGCATTACAGAATCCAGAGCTCAGATGGTGTAGTTGTAC
Organism: Protopterus annectens; assembly: GCF_019279795.1. NCBI lineage: Eukaryota > Metazoa > Chordata > Ceratodontiformes > Protopteridae > Protopterus > Protopterus annectens. The sequence goes on along the minus strand of NC_056744.1, from coordinate 1,089,644,602 downwards.
TTTGCTGTGATTGTAGTGCATAGCATCCTTGGTTTGAGGCTTGGCAGGACTGCTTAGTTTGTTGCCGGGCAGAACAAGGGCTGATGGAGACATAGTGATTAAAGCACTTTTAACCAGCTGTAATTGGGTTTGTATGGTTTTGCATGGTACTAAGCATTGCTAGCAGACATCTAAATAAGCCCTCTTAGCTTCACTTAGCAATGCTTACACCCAAACTAATTTTCTTTAAAGAAAAGAAAAAAAGGTGATAGGAAAGTGGTGAAATGAGGGCAAGCAAAGGGTAAAACATTATGAAAAGCAGCTAGAGATGTGCAGGATGGGTGTAGGAAAGGAACATAGCTCTACATTTTATCGGCAGCAACAGCTGTGACTGATGTGGCAAATTTGGAATTTACAGCCTCACACCCTACAGGGAGGGGTGCTGGCAACATACATTTGTAGAGTAATTTGGTTGTAGATTAATTTACATCACTGAACATGGTGGCAAAATGTAGAGCTATGTATGGAGCAATTTTTTTTTGTGGGACAGATGCACTTTTTTTTAAGGAGAGAGTGGGATGTTGGGGATGGACTGTAAGTAAGTTTGGGGAGGTAGGCTGGGTGAGATAGGTTGCATTTGCACACAGACATGACAGACAAGACAGCAGACATGGGAGGTATATGACACATGAGGGGGGGTAAACACCTTTGATGGGGAAGGGGGTTGGGAATCAGAAGCCTATGAGCCCCCAAATAGATATAGTGGGACTGAGGTCCACATCCATGGGCAGTCACCACTGCTCCTTCACGGTCCTGAAGGTGGCTGTGCTGAGGGCTGGACAGGAGGGGTGGCCTGCCCCTCAAGGTGTACCAGGTGGCCCTCAATCTGGCGCAGGTGCCCACCCAACTTGTCTCAGATGGTGCTGCGCACCAAACCCCAGACTGCTGGTGACAGACTCCAGTCCATGCCCGCTCCCAATGGGGGTACGGGCCCCATCCCCTGAGGCGGTTCCACCCAAAGGTAGTGCAGGACCAGCAGACGAGGAAGTGCCTGGTTGGGTCCCAGACATGCTGCTGGAGCCCTGTGCCATGGCCAGATGAGGCAGGACAGGTGGATCCGCTGGGATCTGCCTTCCCAAATATGTTCTGGTGTTGAGGTTTTAAAAAATATTTTGGTTAATCATGAACAACACATTTCCAGATTAGTTATAACAGCATGCATGGGTGTTCCAATTAACCCCATAAAACAGATTTGGAAGAGTTGCATAGCAAAACGAACACATGCATAAATGGAACGACAGTATGCATCATAACAGCATGCCAGTAAAATTGATAGCAACAGGCCACCAACAATGGTATTTTAACAAGGAATATTAACATGCAACCAATCAAATATATGAACAATAATAGAACACAAGTCCCAACATTATGTTTGAAGTAAAACATACCTATAGTATATGAATTATTATATTGATCCAGATGAAGGGGGAGAGAAAAAAAGTCTATTAACAACTGTTTATGCTTTTATTTTCCACAACAGTACTGCTCAGTACTCAATGGGTCTGCACTCACTTTACATTTGCCTATGCCCATAGCTTCTGTAGCACAAACATACCCATTAAACTGTCAGCCTGGAATGATATGGCACAAACTTTGACAACTCTGGGTACATGACAAGAGGGGACTCATACATGTCAGGTTTACAGATCTGGCACAGGAGGGGTACCCTGAAGTGCTGTTATGTGAGTGTGCTACTGGCATACTTCAACTGGTTTCCTATCTGTTTCCAGGGTTATTGGACGCAGTGACCACTAGCCATGACAGCGTGGCACTTAAGGGACATGTATCAGGAAGGGTGCATGTTTGTATCAGGAAGAGTACATGTTGTATGTACTTATCCTGCTGTCATTTGCAGGCATGTGGTGGGACAGTTGAACAGTTGTACACAGTTTATTACTGTACCCTTCATGCAGCTACTACCAACATTTCCTTACCTGTACAACCTGTGGAGAAAATATCTGTTAACACTACCTGACTGTTTTTATATTTATTCCTGATTCCTTGTGTGTAGATATGCACACATCTTAGTACCACTCCCTGCATTCGAACCATGTCTGGGTGTGCAAAATTAACAACTAAGCTTTTTCTCATAACACTGAGCTACTGGGGAACTGCTGTTTCTTGTTTCACTGTTTTCTGCCTAATAGTGTCTTGGTTAGACAGTCTGAACTTGTAATCCTGTGATGCATGCATGACAGATAATTATTGTACTGTGCATTAATTCTTTGGATTACTACAATCTGGAAAGCAAAGGGTAACACAAGGCAATGTTGGATGGAGCACACTTTGAAAATTCACACATTACTATTCAAGGTGCAGAGCTTAGTGCAGTATATATTTCACATTTCAGTTATATCTTGTTTTACAGCTCCACTATCTACAGTTTTTCTTACAGCTGGTTCACAGAAGAAGCTCCGTTAATGTATGCTGTCACAGCCACATTTCCTGTGAAGAATCTGTATACATTCTATATGTCTTCAACAACATACCAGAATAAACACAACAGTTTTTGGTAGGATGTTTTATTGCACATCAATAATAGTCAGTAAAACGTTATTCAGTGACAACATATCTACTAGCAGTAAGCAATGTACTCCTTCTTAGCTATTTGAAAAATGCACTGCAAAATAGATTTGTACTCACCAACCTGACAGTGCAGCCTCAGCAGTCTGTCGGCATGGGCTTCGATGTTCATAGCCCTCTCTGCTGCAGCTGTAGGGGAGAGAAACAAACATTATGTATACATGTCTATCACATTCTCAGGCTAGTATTTGCTACAAACTACTTGATAGCCATACTTACTCACTACTGGAGCATTCCATGCCCATGCATCTTGGATCCACTGGGACAAGAATGCCCCCTTCCTCCACTTTAGGTCAGCATAGTGGTGCTGTACCTGCTCACCAGTTTGGTGGATGCCAGTAGCACTGGTGGAATCATGTGTGAGATGGTCCCAGGCCTCCATTTTGTATTGTGAGCCCTGGTACTGACCCTGCATTAGTCTGTCATCATGGGTTTCAACAAGGAGTCCAGCCATTACCCTGGACTCCTGAATGCTCCAGCACTGCTCCCAAAAGTGAGCTCCCTCTCCAACACCAGACATGTTCCTGCAGAGATCAAACTAAACAGTTTATGGCTATATTCCCACCTGCATGGTTTAAATAAGGCCATATTCCCACTCTTTGCCATCATTGGACCATTTCAACAATGCTGAGCACAGTGTAGCAATGCACAAACCCGCTAACATGAGTTGAACAGTGCTCAAAGGGGTAATTTCTGAGCACTGCTTAACAGTGTGCAAATCCATTTAACTGTGCTACCTGCTGCTTAGCAATCATGTATAAGCAATGTTTAAACCTGGTAAGCATAGCTGGGCATTGCTGACCATTGCTCACTTTTCATTTTAAAAAATATTAGGATAATGGCTTCATTTAGTAGGTGTATATGATTTACTTTACACAACATCCCTCTATGTGCTTTCATTAGATTAGCAAGTGGCGTGACTATACTGTATGGGACACTTGTGTACACATGGATGATTTCACATGTTATATGCACTCACACTTCCATTTTACACCAGCTACACTACCCTGGTTGACAAAAAAACAGTCACTACATAATTTAAGTTTAAAAATTTAATTTTAACGCTGCTTTCCCATATAAAAATAACTTGCCTGTCTGGGTACTCAAACAGCGAATGCCTGCATTTAAAGCCAGGTCTCTAACCACCACACTATCTCAGTTTAGGAATTTCAGCCATATATTTCTATTTATCTCCTATAGGATGTTTAAGTAATGCTAAGCGTAGGACAATAACACACACACCTGCATAGCTACGCTTAAACATTCCTTAGCATGTAAAACAAAGATTTATTATATTATTAGTATATTATTATGTTATATAGTGATTATTATGGTTTTCTGACAAGTCATTGAGGACTGCAGTCAGGAAATAATGGCATACATTTGACTTTCAGACTTCTATCCTTCAGAAATTCATGCTAATGCACGACCTGTTTTCTATCAACTTTCTAAGTTTGCGATGGCAATATTTAAGTAATGCCCTATTTTAGGGCTTTGTCCCCCCATTATTTGTGCCTTTGTCTACATGGACTGTTGTCAGGGAATAATGGCATACATTTGACTTTCGGACTTCTATCCTTTGGAAATTCATGCTAATGCACAACCTATTTTCTATCAACTTTCTAAGTTTGTGAGGGCAATATTTAAGTAGTGACACTATTTTTAGAGCTTTCCCCCTCCATTATTTGTTCCCTTGACCACATTTCCTGCTTTAATAGGTTGTGAGGTGCTGTACGGCACTTTTACAATGCAGGGGGTGTGTCACAGACCTTGTCACACACCCCCTGCATTGCTTTCCTGCTCCCCTATGTATTTTAGTGTTCATGGACATTGAAATAATCATTTATTTCATTTCAGTGTCCATAGATACTGAAATACTGGCATAGTAATAGAGAAATTCTCTAATATTATGCCGCATTTGTTTTAGAAAGTGCCGTACGGCACTTTCTGAGTACAGGGGGGTGTGTTTGTAGTCCATGCACTATTTAAACATGCCCCTTGCACTCATTCATGGTTCATGTCCATTTAGCCTTAACAGCAGCATGCCTTCATGAATATGCAAGGCACGCTGCTGTGGCTACACAGATATGAATAACTCCATGCAGGAACAGCACTATTCCTGCACAGAGTTTATTGAATCCAGGGAGAAACTCAGAAAACAAGCAGTGAATTTGTCTTTTTTATTAGATTTCAGTTACTGGCTAGTAAGTACACTGCCTAGATGCCAGCAATGAAGAAATGTTGAGAACCTGAAAGTAAATAAACCTTAAAAGGGGAGGAGAAAACACTGGATGGGAAAAATCCTGCATCTGTTCAGCAAAAAGCAGTTCAAACTCCAGAAGCTGATTAAAATAAATGAAACATGGAAGGACTATTGAACTCAAATAACAAAAAGCTGGAAAAAGTAGAAGAAGCTTTAAACAGATACTGAGATGAGCTGATAAAACTGTAAGAATCACAGTTTGAAATGAAGAAAAGCCTGCCTAAGTATGAGACTGCTCAAGAAGAGATGTTTCAAAAAATGGTAGAATTAGACAATAGAGCACAGAGAGAAAATGTGAAATGTTTTGCAGTACCAGGGAAAAATGGAAGGAACAGACTGTATTAATTTTATGAAAGCTCAGATAAGCAACTGGACTTGTATTCCACAGTAGGAATTGTTAAGTGAAAGGGCACATTGTGTGTATGCTCCAAATCTTGCCATGAGAAAGAAGCCAAGACCTCTATTAGTAAAGATGCAATTCTAATAGCAGAAAGATTGATTCTGACAAAACTGTGGTTGAAGGTCAAAGTGCTAAAAGTTGGAGACAGTAGATGATTTGTGCAAAATCATTACTCATTGTACACCAGGCAGATTTATTCCAGTAATCAGGGAATGTTGAGAGACAAGTATGAGATTCAAGCTGCTGTATCCAGCTATCATCAGAATATTTTTTCCTGTAGGATCAAAGTCATTTTTTGATGCAAAACATGATAAGGAGGAAATGAAAAAATCATCCAACAAAAACTGAGCTATCAAACAGAAGAGGACTCTGCTTCTTACTCTTCTTATAATAAAGCTCACAGAGAGAGACTTTGCCAGTGAAACCTTTCCCACTGTTCCAAAGGAAAATGCTTGAGAGACAAAGAAAAGTACAAGAGTTGAATAGAAGAATCAGGAGTATGTTGAAAATGAACCAGAGACTGGAGTTGTGAGATGGAGATTAAGAGAAAGAAACAAGCAAGTTGGAAATTAACAAATAAACATGAAATTAAAAACATCAATCACATTTGTGAATATGGCTGAACAAGACAACTGGGAAATATTGGAACTTTTTGAATTTGTTAAACTTGTAGGGGACTACAAAGCATATGCCCTAATGCATGCCATTAATGTATGGAAGAACATTGAAGAGAGGTGAGGAGGAAGGAAGGGGGTAACTATAAGTAAAACATTATTTTTTTCTTAACAGTATTTTTATAAAACATGACATACTGCATGTTATATAGTAAAGCACTTTCAGTTATTCTTATGTGTTATAGGGATACCAGATTAAACAGATGGCCTATTTTTTCTTCTTCATTCTTTCTTTTTCTTTCTTGCTTTCTTTCATTCTTTCTTTCTTCTTGTTTAGTTGTAAGAAATGTAGGCAATGCAATGTAAAAAGAGAAGAAAGCCTGCACAAAAGCATGTTTAAGATAATAGGCTGTAATCTTAGTTGTTAAGGTGAAGGACGGGTTGTAAAAGTATACAGATCATGACATAAGTAAAATTGATATGCTTTTTTGTACTTTTCCAAAGGAGAATGAGAGGATCAAGGCCCTTGGCTTGTTCTAACAACAGGTTTTAAGTCGAAACAAGTAAATAAGAGAAGAATAATTGTAATGACATTTCTTTCTTTAGCAAATGAATGTTCTCAGTGCAACATGAGGAGCTTGTAGCTGAAGGCAACTATGCATCTGATTCTTTTATTTCTATGTAGACAAACTGATAGGAGGGCAATAAACAAAGAATACTTTTTGCAGTGGATAAAATATAGTGTTTTCTGAAAGCATTAAAGTGTTTTCTGAAAATGGCAGCAGAATAAAGATAAGTAAAAAACAGATAGCACTTAGTGTAGGTAGAAGCACAGGTTGTACCATACATCTTAGCATGGAACATCTTAATTATAGGTCAAATAAAGCCTATGGCTGTAGCTGTCAGTCTAGGATAATTGTTCCTATTAGGAGAGTTAAACATTATTATTTGAAGATGCACATAGCTTTTTTGTGTTTATATTAAATTAATATGTTCTATGGGTGTGTTTGTTTTTATGTTTCAGGGTTTTCATTAAAACAAAAATTCTTGTTAAGATGTGACATAGGTTCAAATGTACATGACAAGAAAAAAACTGTATAAAAGATCAACTTGCCAAATATTAATGTATGCATGTAACACAAAAGCTGAAATCAAACAGGCAAAAAAAGCTGTTATATATAATAGATGGGAAAAGTAACTTCTTATCATAATGGCAGTACTTGCCATATCATCTTTGAATGTGAATGGTCTCACTGATATATACAAACAAGAAAGACTAGTGAAGTATATTAAGAAATGCAGAGTGCAAACAGCTATGCTACAGCAGACACATTTGGAAAGAACTGAGTATGTGAATTTGATAAATAAATTATTTCATGATGGTTATTCAGTGGAATAGCTCAGACAAAGGAAAAGGGTATTACTTATATCAATTAGCAGAGGAGTTCCAATGGTGATAGAAGAGAAAAATAATAATAATGGTAGATTTGTAGGGTAAGAGGCTACTAGCAAGGGAGGATGATTATGTTGGCATGTATTTTTATTCCACCTAGAACTGCTAAAATGGAACTTAAGAAAATTATGTGAGACATAATCAGCTTCCAATAGGGAATATACTAACAGGTGGAGACTGCAATTTGATTTTCAATGGTGAAGATGTGTCTGAGTGGCCAAGAAGGGAAAATATAACAAAAGAGGGTAAATTTTTGAAGAAATTTATGAAAATATTTGGTATGGAAGATGTGAATTCAGTACCTGGAGCTTAGAGAAGATTTACATATTATTCCCCAAGGTACAAAAACTGGGCTAGGCAAGACAGAAATTATATTTCACAGGATCATGAGCATTTAGTTGAAAGTTTTTCTATGCATCCAGTAACTATTTCAGATCACGCACCAATAATAACTAAAATAAAAATACAAGGAAATGAAATAGAAATGAGACACTGGTACTCCCCTCCAATCTGTCAGAGAAAATTTAAGGATTACGTAGAGGAAATTAATCAGGAGTTATTAGGAAGATAGAAATTTCTTCAGAAAATATATTTAGGGGTGGGATGAAATTAAAGTAGAGTTTAAACATATGGCAGAAATAAAAGAAAGACAGGCATGGTTAAGAAGTAACAAGAATTATTTAGAGGGACTGACAAAGGTTTAAGTATTGCAGAATAAAGGGAATCTCATATAACATGAAGAGGTGCAATTCCAGATTGCTAAACAGAAAATAATGGACTACCTGGATAATATGCATGAGTTTAGAAAAAGTGCTGTTAGGTAATTGTTTTTTTGATAATAACTCCAGAGCACAAAATGTTTTAGCACAATGGGTCAGAAAGATGAAGGTGGTGTTGGAAAGCTTAAGGAGACTATAACAAGGAAAATAACCAAAGCACAAGTAGAGCAGGGGTGTCCAACAGGTGGCTCTAGGGCCACAATCCCACCTAGCAAAGCATTTTATCTAACCCTCGATATGTCCTTTAACAAAAGTGTTTTGTATGGACAGATACATGTTGGGCATTGTAATGTGGCCTCCTAAACATGACCATATATAAGTGTCCCCTGAACTGTATTGTAAGTGGCCCCTGAGCCAAAAAGGTTGTATTGCCCTGCTGTACAGATATTAGAAATGTTTGGGAAATGTTATGAAAACCTGAGTAAAACAGAGGAATGTGGAAATCAATAAAATGTACAAATGCAAGTATTTATGGAAGAATTACATATGCCAAGGTTAGAGGTAGATGAGTCTCAATGATTAACAGTTAGAATAGGATGAAATGAGATGAAGATGGTGATGTATAACCAAGCAGCAGGAAAGTCTCCAGGAATATATGGTATTCCTGTGGAAGTTTGGAAGCTTGGAAGGAAGAAAGTGATAAAGATATGGAATGTTTTGATTAATAGCATTTAAAAAGGAGGAGAAGCACCAACACCCATTATTTGCAGATATTATTTTGTATATGATAAAACTAGAAGAGGACATTTCAGTGTTGTGAAACATTCTGAGACAATTTCAAGTATTTTCAGGATACCGCATTAATGAAGATAAAACAAAGTCAATAGCTGTAATCTGTGCACCCACACATGAATGGTTCAGCAATGTCCAAATTTAAAGGGACATGCTATAATGAAATACTTAGGTGTATGCATTAAAAATGATTCTGTTATGGCAGCTAAGGAAATGTGGGAACAAACTAAACAAAAGATAATACAAAAACTGAGAAATTGGAAGCTTTGTTTCACAGATATCTATAGCATGTTGTAAACAGTGAAAATGGTTTTAGTCCCTTTAGTTTTATACACAGTTTAGGCTGTTTTTATCAACCAGAGGAGAAGTTGTGAATAGCAGTTACTAAAGTGTTGAAGGATTTTATCTGGGAAGGGAAGAGAGTAAGAGTCAAGTGGGATAAACTGATCCTTCCAATAGAGCAAGGTGGTTTGGGATTACCTGATTTGAAGGGATATTTCAGCAATACACAGTTAGGGCTCCTATACATAGCACAAGCAGAAAGCTATAATTCATATTGGAAAAGCATGATGGTGAAAGAGGGGGAAGCTCAAGAAATAAGGAGAGACTTTGATTTTGGATGCAGATCATTAAGGAGAATAGCAATAGCCATACATGATATTATATTCATAATGTAGCAGAACTAAGCCAACACGGGAATAGAAAAATAAAATTCTGTGAATAAGGATGACTGCAATTAGAGGTACAGAAAATAGGCAAGAGGGGGATGGAATTTACTGGAGAAAATGGCAAAAGAACAAAGGTACTGGGAGCAAATAGAGAGAGAAAGGTAATAGAATGGGGAGAGGTCAAGAATACTGTTGGGCTGCAGACTAGAAACTGCGTCCCCTATCAAGGACTGATATCAGAGCATAGGAAAAGATAAAGAAATATGGGATCCTAAGTGAAAGACAAGAACTGGTCGATTTTTTTAGTTGAATCTAGAGCAGAAGCCACTGTTAAAAGGAATACTTAGTAGGGCATATAAAATATTATAACTATAGGAATCAATCAAAGGAGGCTTGAAAGGACTGGGAAGGCAAATAATTCACTATATATATATATATATATATATATATATATATATATATATATATATGTATATATATATATATATATATATATATATATATAAATATGCATGCTCCCAAATATGCAATAAAGTCTAGAAGATTTAGGATTTTGGCATGAAAGTGTTTGCACAGGTATTTTTAACCTAAGCTAACTCCAGATAATTTTTCCCCGGTAGTCAGCAAATGTTGGAGGTATGACGGGGAAGAAAGATATAATTAGAAACATATTTTTTGTGAGTGCAATGAATTGGCAGACTTTAACAATTCCCTGCAAAATACTCTTTTGGAAATACTTGATGAGAAAAATGGTATAACTAAGGAAATGATTTTTTGAGCTGTGATACAGGATGAATTGTCTAGAAATAGTAATGCTTTGCTGAGTTTAATTCTGGTGGCTGCCAACAAAAGCACTTACTAGAAAATGAAAATCAAAGTCTAAACCAACTGTATTAGAAGTGGTAACAGAAATAAAAGAAACTGAAGTGGGACCTTTAGAAAAGGGAAGGAGCAACTTACATAGAAAAAAAATGGGAATTGTGGGAACAATACATGCCAAATAATATATTGGAGAAGGAATGAGGTTTAAGAGTTGGCAGGAATTGAATAAGATATGTAATGTTCAACTTGACTGAGTGTATCAAAGATCATATATGATTTATAATGTTTCTAACTGAAAATATACTAATATGTTTTGGTTTGGGATTAACTGATTTGAAGGGATATTTCAGAGATACACAGTTAGGGCTCCTATACATAGACCAAGCAGAAAGCTATAATTCATAGTGGAAAGGCATGATGATGAAACATGGGGAAGCTCAAGAAATAAAGAGAAACTTGAATTCTGGGTGCAGATCATTAAGGAGACTAGCAATAGCCATACAGAATATTATATTCATAATGTAGCAGAAAGTATTCACAGAACTAAGACAACACGGGAATAGAAAAATGAGATTCTGTGAATAAGGATGACTGAAATTAGGGGAACAGAGAATAGGCAAGAGGGGGATGGAATTTACTGGAGAAAACGGCAAAAGAACAAAGGTATTGGGAGCAAATAGAGAGAGAGAAAGGTAATAGAATGGGAAGAGGTCAAGAATACTATTGGGCTGCAGACTAGAAACGGGTCTATATTATAACATCGAAGTTCTCTAACATCGAATGTTATAATATCAAACCCGTAATGTCGAACGCTGAAAACAGCGAAGGTGCAGGACATCGAATTCTTTCCCAGGGAAAGAATTTGGTGGACCGTTGCTGTGGCTTCGCTGTTTTCAGCATTCAATATGGTGGAGCATTAAAGGTCGGGTTCAGGTAAGTGTGCGATTGTGTGTAGATTAGGGTTAGGGGACAGGTTAGGTGAGTTAGGGTTAGGGAGTGGGTCAGGTAAGTATGCGGTTGTGTGGGCGTTAGTGTTAGGGCGCGGGTTCAGGTAAGTGTGCGATTATGTGTAGGTTAGGTTTAGGGGGTGGGTTAGATGAGTTAGGGTTAGGGCGCGGGTCAGGTAAGTGTGCGATTGTGTGTAGCTTTGGGTTAGGGGCAGGTTAGGTGAGTTAGGGTTAGGCGCGGGTGAGGTGAGTGTGCGATAGTGATGAACCTTAGGGTTAGGGTTGGGTTAAGGTAAGTGGATAGCTAGTACTGTATGTAAAGTTTAGTTTAGGTGTAGGATTTTAAGTATATGTGTGTGGATGGCTGTTTTGTGTGTGTGTTTGTGATGTGTGTATGTTTCTCGGAATAGCAAATTTTTTCTCCTGGGAAAAAATTCACTATTCTGACTGTTCGATGCTTTCACACTTCGGTGTTTAGGGTTCAATATAATAACATTCGATGTTAGAGAACTTCAATGTTATGATATAGACCCACTAGAAACTGCCTCCCCTATCATGGACTAATATCAGAGCATAGGAAAAGATAAGGGAATATGGGATCCTAAGTGAAAGACAAGAACTGGTAGAATTTTTAGTTGAATGTAGAGCAGAAGCTACTGTTAAAAGGAATACTTAGTAGGGCATATAAAATATTACAATAACTATAGGAATCAATCAAATGAGGCTTGAAAGGATTGGGAAGACAGACTGGATAAACAATTCACAAGGAAACAATGGGAAGATATATATATATATATATATATATATATATATATATATATATATATATATGCTCTCAAATATACAATAAAGTCTAGAAGATTTAGGATGTTGGCATGAAAGGGTTTGCATAGGTATTTTTAACCTAAGCTTACTCCAGATAAATTTTCCCCAGGTAGTCAGCAAATGTTGGGGGTATGATGGGGAAGAAAGATATAATTAGAAACATATTTTTGGGAGTGTAATGAGTTGGCAGACTTTAACAATTCCCTGCAGACTACTCTTTCGGAAATACTTGGTGAGCAAAATGGTATAACTAAGGAAATGATTTTTTGAGCTGTGATATGGGATGAATTGTCTAGAAATAGTAATGTTTTGCTGAGTTTAATTCTGGTGGCTGCCAGCAAAAGCACTTACTAGAAAATGGAAATCAAAGTCTAAATGAACTGTATTAGAAGTGGTAACAGAAATAAAAGAAACTGAAGTGGGACCTTTAGAAAAGGGTAGGAGCAACTTACATAGAAAAAAATGGGAATTGTGGGAACAATACATGCCAAATAATATCTTGGAGAAGGAATGAGGTTTAAGGAAAGGCAGGAATTGAATAAGATATGTAATGTTCAACTGACTGACTGTATCGAAGATCATATACAATATATAATGTTTCTAAATGAAAATATGCTAATATGTTTTGGTTTGGGATTAACTTATTTGAAGGGATATTTTAGAGATACACAGTTAGGGCTCCTATACGTAGCACAAGCAGAAAGCTATCATTCATAGTGGAAAGGCATGATGATGAAACAGGGGGAAGCGCAAGAAATAAGGAGAGACTTAGATTCTGGATGCAGATCATTAAGGAGAATAGCAACAGCCATACAAAATATTATATTCATAATGTAACAGAAAGTATTCTAAGAGCTAAGACAACACAGGAATAGAAAAATGAGATTCTGTGAATAAGGATGACTGCAATTAGGGGTACAGAGAATAGGCAAGAGGGGGAAGGAATTTGCTCGAGAAAAATGGCAAAAGAACAAATGTACTGGGAGCAAATATAGAGAGAAAGGTAATAGAATGGGGAGAGGTCAAGAATACTGTTGGGCTGCAGACTAGAAACTGCGTCCCCTATCAAGGACTGATATCAGAGCATAGGAAAAGATAAGGAAATATGGGATCCTAAGTGAAAGACAAGAACTGGCAGAATTTGTAGTTGAATCTAGAGTAGAAGCCACTGTTAAAAGGAATACTTAGTAGGGCATATAAAATATTATGATAACTATAGGAATCAATCAAAGGAAGCTTGAAAGGATTGGGAAGACAGACTGGATAAACAATTCACAAGGAAACAATGGGAAGATATATATATATATATATATATATATATATATATATATATATATATATATATATGCTCCCAAATATGCAATAAAGTCTAGAAGATTTAGGATTCTGGCATGAAAGTGTTTGCATAGGTATTTTTAACCTAAGCTAACTCCAGATAATTTTTCCCCAGGTAGTCAGCAAATGTTGGAGGTATGATGGGGAAGAAAGATGTAATTAGAAACATATTTGTGGGAGTGTAGTAAGTTGGCAGACTTTAACAATTCCCTGCAGACTACTCTTTCGGAAATACTTGGTGTGAAAAATTGTATAACTAAGAAAATGATTTTTTGAGCTGTGATACAGGATGAATTGTCTAGAAATAGTAATGCTTTGCTGAGTTTAATTCTGGTGGCTGCCAACAAAAGCACTTACTAGAAAATGGAAATCAAAGTCTAAACCAACTGTATTAGAAGTGGTAACAGAAATAAAAGAAACTGAAGTGGGACCTTAAGTAAATGGTAGGAGCAACTTACATAAAAAAATGGGAATTGTGGGAACAATACATGCCAAATAATATCTTGGAGAAGGAATGAGGTTTAAGGGAAGGCAGGAATTGAATAAGATATGTAATGTTCAACTGACTGACTGTATCAAAGATTATATATGATTTATAATGTTTCTAACTGAAAATATACTAATATGTTTTTCTTCCATTTCTATAAATGTATGATTGCCTATGTCATAAGTGCTAATTCAATAAAAATGTTTTTTGTTTAAAAAAAAGCCTGCCCCTACCCAGAAGAGAACCAACGAGGGTGAGACATAACAACAAATCTGCTATAACTAGAGGGGAGGGGAGGACACAGCCAAATCACTAATAATCCAGACCAGTACAACCAGAGAAGAAAATAAACCCTATATCTTTTGAAACAATGAACTAGTGTATTCAATGGTGAACCAAAATAAACCTAGGGAATAAGAACAGCCCAAAGATAAGACGGTAAGAAAATTGTACCTTTAAAACTGTTTCAGAGTAGATCTACTCACCCAGTTGTTGATGGGTTCTGTGAAAATAAACTAAATATCTAAAACTAACACTCACTATAAAAGTCCACCTGGCTATGCCATGCTGAAGACCAACAGCCTGACTACTCAGCTCAAAACTTCCAAATGAATACTAAGTGACTCAGGAGCCCCTGCAGCGTACCCAAGAAATGCTGAAAGCAAAGCCAGCAGACACCATCCACACATCAGTGGGCTCTGACTCCCAGATTATTAATATTGAGACTACACTAACCCATACTGCAGACAAACTATGCTTCTCCACAGACAAAAACTCTACCAAGCCTTCGAACATTGACCCCAATCCAAGTGTGAGGTCTACCTGAGCTAATGCCATGATTAATAAAAATCTACACTGGCTACTGATACAGGTTAGGTAATCTTGTTAAAGTACACTTACTACTGACACTATTGCCACCTCAACATGGCCATAAAAGTGAGGCTGAACACTGGGACAGAAAAAACTATCTGTACCCCGGGAACCTGTAGGGGCAAAGTGTTGAAAATTAATGCCTTGTACCATATTGAATGACTTGGAGAAACCCCAGAAAAACACTTACAGGGTTAAGCCTCAATAAATTATCCTCATTTTGCTATACCCCCAATTCACTGTAATTTTTGTACTCGTGAAGAATAATTTGCAACTGCAAAACTGAAAAGCCCAAAACTCATAAAAAACAAACCCAGGGCTAAGTTGCAAAATGCAATAGGCACCGTTTAAGACCCTGCACCAAACCAATAAACACATTGTAAATCTGAAGCATCATAGGTTCACCACTTCCCAACTCTCCCAAAATCTGCCATCCAGTACATCAACTACCATGTCACTGGGTATACTGGACCCTCACATAATTGAGCAATGCATCCCAGGGATTCAAAAGGTCATAATCCAATAAGAGAAACACACTGAAAACTTGTCCTTGCAAATTATTGAGAAAGGCTGACCTAGCCTTCTTTGCCTGACTGGGAGTTAGCCGCATGTTTTGGGACCAAACCCCCTTTGTTTGTATTGAGAGCTAACTACCTTGACTGGCCCCTACCCTGAGGGTCCTCATCACAAACTTGTTGACTGGGAATACCATCAAGCTGGCAAACCCCTACTACAGCACAACAAGGAACCTGTACCTTCTTAAATTATTCAAAAGTGCCAACTTGCATTCAGCACTCACCTATCGACTCATTTTTAACTTAATCTAATGAGGTAGACTAAGGGGACTTGTTACCTGACTGAACAATCTTGAGCTATCTTCTTGAACTGCCATTGGAGGCAATCTGATTTCACTTGCTTCCAATCTCCTCAGAAGTCACCACTCAATTCCTAAAAAAGAAATAGTAATTGAGCAATATGCCATCAATTCTACTTCTTGTTGCTCACAGGGAATAACTCCATTGGCTAACCCACCAAAAAGAGAGAAGGCTGCCAAAGAAAAGAAATGTAAAACCCTACCAAAAAATCCAAAACATTTAACTTTCCTTATCTTATATAACTGCATAATTACGTAGATATATATATATGTACATATATATATATATGTACATATATATATATATATATATATATATATATATATATAGAGTTTACTATCATAAGATCGATGTCCACAAGACACTCTGACCTAAAATATTAATGCAGATGTTCGAAACGGAATGTCGAGAAGGTCAGAATTTTGCAAACACACTTCCTTAAGTAGTGCATACTGCATGATGAAACTATTTAGCAAGGGGTCAAGCCCCCCTGCACCCACCATGTGGGAAGCTGCACCCCCACACCCCCTACTGATCAAATATTTAAACTCCAAGATCGCACTACAGTGGGGAAAAGGGCAAAATTTCCTGATCCGCACTGTACAGCGATATCTTAAAAGAAGGTCGACCACATATATGTGATTGCACAAGGCATTCATTAAACCAAGACTCGCACGAATGAAGGTTCAACAACACGGGTTCAGCAAACCATATTTCGGCATCCTGTGGTCGTCGGACCTTCACTTGGAATTCTGATAGTAAACCTACATATCTATCTATCTCTCTCTCTCTCTATATAGAAATATATATATATATATATATATATATATATATATATATATATATATATATATATATATATATCACACACTAACATATACGTACATACAAACACGCCTGTACTTATATGTATATTCAAATAAATATATTCATAAAGGCATACATATACGCACACACACATATCTGCCAATGTATATGCACTCATTTGCATATTTTCCCATACTTGCGTTCATTAGTAAACTGAAGATTCATACATATAAACAGCAGTTGAAAGCCCTAGTTGTGCCCACCCATATAGATACCTGTAAACATAATAATAATAAGCTGAGAATACTACAATTTGTTTATTTGTCTATAATACTCTGAGTGAAACTATGTCTGTAACTACTAGTCTAATTGGCAAACAATAAGCCTGCCATCCTACCATTCTTTCTATTCCAATTCATGGAAAACATTTTTTTTTGTATATATTATGGGAGGGACAAGAACTGGATGGATAGTGATATGAAAGCAAGATAGCTCGAGCTATTATCTTATATAATAGACATAACTAGAATAACTGGTTTCCATTGTCATGGTGACTGAAGGATGTGATGAATCAAATACCTTTTATCATTGTTATTGACTGACAACCCATCTTTCTTCATACTTCCCAACCATTCCAAAGTTTCATGTATGTCTCTGATTTTGGCTCTAGATGCTTCTTCTATAATTGGCAATTTTGATAAAAAAGGGTGAATGATTAAACTATGTAAAGAATGACAATAATTATAGACTTATTTTTCTAATAAATGCATATTTATTCACATTCTTTTAAACATAAACTTCTAAAACAAAATTTGCCGTATTGTCCTTAATTATTTCTGCAGTTTTCCCTTTTTCTAGAGGTAAGAGGTTGAGACCTATGCCTTCCCTGATAAGAGAAAAAAGGAGCTGATGCACCCCAACATGGCTATAAAAGAAATAAACTAATGTATCTTAAGCACCAAATGAATGATGCACTGACTTATTTACTTAGCTTAACAGCAATGAGATAATAGGGTATTAAATGTAACCAATAATAGTAATCATGGCACGTAAAATGAAATACATATATTGCGAACAAAAAGACCTAACCACCTAGTGGTATGCACATGTAAAGTATATCAGTTAGTTTTAATATACATGCCCTTGTATCAGTATTTATCTGTTTATTTTACTTTACCCAGATTCCCAAAAAAAATTCAACCTGTACTTAAATGAGGCAGGAACTTTAAGAGGAACATAATTTGAATATGCTGCTAAAATCTTTTCACAAACTACCAGTCAAAATATGAGCTAAACTGCAACAATTCCTCCCTCTTTTGTCTTCAAAACAATTCTGAGCAAAATGTATACTAAGTGAAGAAACCTGTAGTTTGGCCCTATTATGAATTCATTTATTATAGCTTAATAGCTATACCTACCCATATATTCTTTATTATTAATTATTTATTTTGTACATATATTATAAAAGATTTAAATCTCCACCGTGGTACAGCAGGTAGAAGAGGACACTCTAACAAATTCTTGTGGGACTTAAGGAAACATGACATTTTGCCCTGTTATTTCATTTCTCTGTCCCTTCTATTCTATTTTTTATATTTTATACCTAAAAGGTCTGTGAAGCTGTAACCTATGACATATGAGATGGAGAGTCCCCTGAGAAAACAGGCTTTGCCCCAACCAAATAATAAAATCCACTAACATAACAGGACTACAAAAGATAAACATGAACCAGTCATTAACAACTGACCATAAGAATAAACTGACACTTGGAAGCTGAGAGAGATAATAAAATGAAACCAAGTCTGGAAAATGTAAATGGCTGGACTAAGGCTGCCATACCTACCAGAAGTCAGCCCAGATCTGACATTAAAAACAAACCACACTGGTGGAATCCTTACCTAAACAGGTTATATAACAAAAGAAAAAAGTTATGGCCAAAATCAGAAAGAGCAACTCTCATAAAGATAAGATGTCTCTGATTCAGCTAAAAAGGAAAAAAAAAATAAGAGGTCTAATAAAGTCCAACAAGGAAAATTGTGAGGTCAGGATATTCTCCCAGGCTAAGGACAACCACAAGGCCTTCTTCAGCTATGTCAGGACCCTTAAAAGTAACACACAGCAGTGTGCATAAGTGGCAGTAAATGGCACAGTCTTCAATTCTCCCATTGCCTCCTGTGAAATCCCTTCTAGCATATTCTCCCAACTATCAACAGCGAGCAGGTCATAGAGGTGCTCGCTAAGGCCAAAAACACTGCATCAATGGGTCCCATCAATGTCCCTGGTTGCCTGAGAAGTAGCCTAAAACATCACTTGGCAGGACCACAACAGGCACTCTTAACTACAGCCTCAAAACAGGTTGCATAGCAGGTGAATGGAGGGCCGCAGTTGGTCATCTTCTTCATAAGGGTTGACCATCAACTGACCCTGGGAACTACAGACCCATCAGTCTGACAAGTCTAATATGTAAAATCATGGAAATGATCAACAACGACACTGGCAACCTACAGCCACTGGACCCATCCCAGTTTGGCTTTGTTTAGGAATGATCTTCTCTACTTAACCTGATAGACTTCTTTGACAGGGTCAACATGGCTATGGATGAGGGGGAAATGGTCATACCACCTACCTTGACCTGGCTAAGGCATTCAGTACAATACTCCATTCAGGTGTTGCTGACAAGCTTTCAGAACTAGGCATAAATCCCTAAACTGGATTGCCAGCTGGCTCACAGATAGGACCCAAGAAGTCAGGATCAGTGAAATTGCCTCCACTAAGAAACCAGTCACCAGCGAAGTACCAAAGAGCTCTATGTTGGGCCTGCTGTCTGGCATCTACTTCTCAGAAGCCAAGGCTAATGTCAATGGCCTATAGCTTATCAGGTTCACAGACAACTGTAAAGTGAAAGCTATCATAGATTCTCCCCATGACACCAACATCCTACAAGAGGGTCTAACACAGACAAATGACCAGTGCTAAAGTCACAGATTAAAACTCAATCCAAAGAAATGCATTATATTGCCCTTGGGGAAATCGTCCACTCATTTTAATTACTACATCGATAGAACACCTCTAAGAGTTGACCCAATTGTTAGGGATCTGGGAACATATGTAAGTGGCTATCTGGTATTCGACCAAGATAGCAAGAAATTCATTATATGTCACACAACTCATAAGTAAGGGTATGGCACCCAGGTCCTAATCAGACCCATCATTGAGTAAAGTGCCCCCTTTGGCATGCGCCTAATCTGGCACTTGTAACATTTGGAATGCCGTCAAGGGTACCAGTGGAACCCAGGTCATGAATACCCTGTCCTACACAGATTGCCTTAAGGTCATATCTCTGTACTCAGTCTCCTACAGGTTACTGAGAGGTGATCAATGCCTAGTATATAAGCCATCCTCAGATGGAGCTCTGCTGGATCTCTTGCACATCTACAAGACAAACAGCACCAGAAACATTAGATCCAAGGACCTGAACTTTGTCTGCAACATAAATAGAACCTGCTGGACTGATATGTGTCTCAAAGGATCCCTGCATTATGGAATAAACTCCTCATATATGTGAAGCAGAGTTCAAGCCTGACCCCCTTCAAAAGGAACCTTGATCATTAGATGGAAATCACAGAGTCATCCCTGGTCTGGCCTCATGTCTCTGATGGACAGAGGTCAACAGTAACTAAATTAATCCCCAACTAACATATGCCCCACATGACCATTAGCTACCTTTTTACTGACATACCCCATCATATAAGCATCCAAGAAACTCTGGGACAGAACCGGGTTGGGTTTCATGGTTAGATTTAAAAAGACTCTGGTCATCATTAGCCTAGGGTAAACCTATGAACCTATCAAGTAGGAATCACTTTGCACTAAAACCACCTTAATGACACCAAGCCATATTTATTATAAAGGCCTAAACATCTGAAGGAGTCATTGTTTTAGAAGGTGTGGATTACCAACCAAACCCTAATCAAAGTAAGGCTAACTAATTTCTTTAGTGCACCCCTATGTCCTTATTGACTGTCTAAAATTTCTTAACAGTGTTAGGAGCTTACCAGGCCGATCAACCAAATAAGTATGAGGTCTCAAAAGTCAAAACAAAACAAACCTAACAGTTAAATCCTGATTATGGGCAAGCAGTAATCCAGCTAACATTGTGCAAAAGCAATGGCTATTTAAACTGGCTGACTAATTCTGACTTAACTTGTCCCAACTTGAGTGATTAAATGATGGCGTGTTTGTGCTATGAATGTCACATACTATATCAATAAGCAATCGCAGGGGCAAATGGCTCTGTGGCACAAAACCCTCTTAGTGGCAAAGAATAGTTTATTTATTTTTTTAACTTAATAAATATACTTTAGGAGTTCTTTTTGTCTTTAAGCATGGTACTGTCTCACCAAATGGGAAAAATATAACAAACCAGCTAGACAGGAAAAAAGCAAACTTTACTGTTTTCTAGATTCTGTTTAATCCAGGAACAAATTTGGTATACGATTCTCACTTAGAAGAATTATGGCTCAATTTGTAATTTTTTACAGAATACAGTATGCCTTGTTTTCAGGCAAAATGCAGCTTTATATTTTTGAAAGCTTTTGTGGTGGGGCACCCATTGCACATGTAACATATAAATAATGCCACATATGTTTGAGCACATGTGCTTCAGATTCTGTCGCATGTTTTAATCTGTTTTTTGCTTGTCCTTCTACTATATCTCATCTTTTATGTGGTATAGATTTTCAAAGTCGCTGAACTTATTCATCATGTTATGTCTGTACTTCATATTCTAGCCAGATTCTGTCCCGCTATATGAAATTCAGTGGTTGCTGCAAAACGTATACATGTTTATTTGTTTGCATTTCCCAACAACAGGGTACTGACATTTTTTTCATTCTATGTATATGAAATAAAACATTATGAAACACCAGTAATGTATATAAGGTATTTATCTAATAGGTTAATTTTCTGCACCCTTTTATGGTTACATGAACACATGACAGATTGACATAACGTCGAAGCTTTGTTCTCATTTCTCAGACTTACACAAATTATTCTCCATTATTCAGATGCCTCAGAAAGTTTGTTATCACTGGTTGTTCAATTATGACATACTGTCTTCACTTGCTACTTTTTTATATGACTGCTCAGTTCAAAGCTATAGATGTCAAATGAAATGTTTTGTCTTAAAATGGTGCAAAACAGAGTGATTAAAAGGTAAAAATGCTAACCTACTACATTTCTGGCCCACATGATTGTTATAAACATTGTCAAGCATTTTTACTAGTGAAAAACTGGAAGTTTTGGAGCCATGTATTTCTCCCTTGTCACTCTTAAAATACGAATAGCTGCAACTGATATGTAGTGGTTCTTACCAGCAAATAAATAATAAAATGATGTAATGCAGAATGGTTCCCTTTATATGTGCATTGATATATGCACCCAGTCTGCCTTGCATTGAAAACAGAAAAAGAACTGGATTGCTGAAGTCTATTGTGTGTGTGATTATACCGTCAAAACTAACACAGAATAGTACGTAATGTGAAAGGACCAATACATAGTGAATGAAAGTCGGTTTGGTAAAACAACAATCTATGAAATATGTTTCAGAACTGTGTGTCACTGAAAGGCTTCTGAGTGGGAAAAATGTATTTTACCCCATGCACCATGAACCCCACAAATAACTATAGCTTTCTCGTGGTGTTGTAGCAGTGATTAGTCAAGCTCCCTAATGTTAACCATGGCAAACATCATGAAGGAAGGTTGGAACAAAGATTTTAGCTGAAGTACAAATTATACATACACATTTTTGCATCATTACCCTTCTGGTGGTTGAAAATTGAACATTATTTCCCTGAGGTTCAACATGCCGAGGACTGGAACTTCTTCACTGAAAATCATAATCGGTGAGTTGTACCAGCAGTTATGCCATTTTCAGGGGTAATTCCCTTTCTTTGAGTTGGCGTGACTGTGTAATTGGTATATGTAAGTTTGGTGCAGCTGTTTATGGCCTGACCAAAAGTATTGTTACTGTTTAGTTTCTGGCATGCCACAAACTGCCCATACTGTGCAAATGCATCTGAATCCATTTTCTTTCAGAAAAAGTACAATATGCGCACTAACACCCATCTCATTATAACTTGTTCTGTTGTACCAAGTGTGCCTCAAAAAACTAATAAGCCAGTAATTAAAGGCTCAAATGAACCAGCTTCCTTCCTTAAAGTAAAATAAAGCTAAATTATCAAATAACATATTGTTTTTTATTTATAGATATGTAACTTTACCTGGAAATGTAGAACAGATGATATTCATGGTAAATTAACCCATCCAGGTCCAGTACTGTAGGAGTCATATCCCTCCTGGTGTCTTTCTTTTCAAAGTAGTCATTCAACATAAAAGTTCCAAACTAATAGTCAAAACCTCTCCCTCCTTAGACGGCTCATCTGCAGGCAGTCAGCATGAAGTTATTTGAGAATCAGTAGTGGAAAGACAAATAATGTAGAGGAAAAGCACCTCAGTCACTGTTTGCCATCGGAAAGCATTGCAGATGTAATTTCTAAGTGTGTGCTGGAAATTATTTAATCTTTTGGGAAATGTTGCCCTTAACTGAGATGGTGCAAAAGAGGAGTTGGTATATATAACTTTGGAGGGTGTGAGGGACTTGCTTCTCACATCAAAGGGTGCAGTGAGAATTTCACCCCTGCAATAAAAGTTTACAATTATTTTTTTCGTCTTTAGTTTTTTTTGGGGGGGCATGTTTTTCACCATTTCTAGTGCTCAAGAGTGTGGAAATTGGTGTTTTATAGATGAACCCTCCTTTGACACACTAAGGAAGAAGTGAACTTACTTAAAAGATTCTACCTTTCACATCTGTAGCTGGAGAAAAAAGAATGATTAAATATTGCCCCTGCCAACTGAAGTAACCTATCACTGGGTATGAGAAGGAAGAACATGCAGAAAATCAACTTTTTTAATTAAAAAACAAACAAACATACTAATCACTTTTGTTCCAAAAATGTGTCCGGGACTTCCTCAGAGTATAACTGAGGAAGTCCCAGCCAAGTTTATGTGAGGAAAGCGCTTAGTACACACACACACACACACATATATATATATATATATATATATATATATATATATATATATATATATATATATATATTTGCTGTTTAATTAAGTTGATTTTCTGCTGGTGCCTGCCATTTTTGGTCCTTGCTGTTTTTATTACTTTACTTGGTTATTTAGTCTTTCTTTGAGAATGAAGAATCTCTTCTAACCTTACAAATAATAAGGAAAACCTCTTTGCTGAAAATAAATGTGAATGTTCCAGAGATTCTGGTTAGAAGTATTTCAAATTAAAACCTTCAATGCAACACTTTTATGATCATACATTCCTAAATATTCAAGCCTGTCTTTTATTGTCAAATGCTTGTATTTGTATAATGAGTTATTAAGTACTGTAATTGCATTCTTTGAATATTATGCATTTCCTTAGTATTGTCTCCCTATATCTGTTGGTATTATTTACTGTTGTTGCTCTCTTAGTCTAAGTCAGAACTGAAAAATAATCTTAGGGCCAGTCCACTTACTCTATTATAAAAACAAACTATTGCTTTTATGATACTTCTTCCTGGGATGTAATCTGCTCAGCTTGTCCCAAGCATTGCAAAGTGAAAGCAAGAGAAGGGTCTCATTTGTTACAATAAGAAAAAAAAAAACATTAGGTGTGTATAATGTAGGATAACAAATCTGACTGGTATTTTCTTATGTTATTAATTGCTTAGCTGGGTAAGCTATTTTTTTTTGTGGCCCTACCTTTTTACTCTGTTAGAAGGCAAATGAAGAAAGTTGCAAGATTGCTTAATTTCTATAAACTTATTTTGTTTAATTTGTTTCAGCTGCAGCTTTTAAATCAATTTCATTTTATCTGTCTTTCTAACTATCAAAACATATGTATGGGAACATTGACATTAGCCATCTGGAACAACTTGTGAGCATTTTAGCTGACTTAATTTGGTCAATAGGAAAGTTGTCGACTTTTGTGTGACATCGCTATAATACCGGGCTGAGAACTATGCCCTTTACCCGGTATTGTGCAGTCTCAGAGTTAGTATTTAATTAGCAGGGAGTATAGGGAGTGAAAGTTATGTCTTGTAGCATACATTGTGCCATCTCTGTTTTTTTGTTATTTTGTTTATGGTGTTTTTATGAGGTCAGCCTGTGATAAAGTAAAGGGTGCTGCTTCCTCAACTAGTAATTCAGACACTGCAGTTTAACTCTTCTTCTATCAGTATTCTCTGGTTAGTCTTTTTTCTTGTTCCTTTCTTTATGAATCTGTTGCATCAAATCCTCTGTTTATCTTAACACAAATATTGTTAAGGCCTTGTTCAGCGAGTCAGTGTGAGCATAGTTTCAAAGAAGCATAAATACTCCACCCACCTTTAATAAAGCAACTGTCTCAATATTTTATAACAAGCCAATTTACTGTTAACAGGAAACCTGTTTTAAATTATTAAACTTTTTTGGCATATTAACCCAACACAAACTCCTCTCCCCTACTCAACATGGCTTTTGCCCCAGTCACAGCACCATGACTGCCCTCCTATCCTTTCTTGAAACCATCAACCTAGCACGCAACAATGGCAAATACATATCATCACTGTTTCTAGATCTCTCAAAGGCATTTGACACCATCTCCGACTCTTTACTCCTGCCCCAGCTCTCATACTTGCACCTCTCTCCCTCAACCTTAGCCTGGTTCTCCAGCTACCTATCCATGCACCAACAAGCTGTCCAATGAAAAGAATTAACCTCTCCTTTCTTACCCACACCCACAGGAGTTCCCCAGGGATCTGTACTGGGCCCACTCCTCTTTACCATATTTATCAACAACTTCCACCACTCCATCCCTGATGCCTCAGTTATCCAATACGCAGATGACTCCACCATCACCTGCTCAGCCTCTTGCCCCTCTGAACTTCTACTTAAAACACAAATAGCCTTCTCCAAAACAGAATAATGGATGCAATCCAATCACCTAGCCCTAAATGCTAACAAAACAAAACTAATGATTTTCACTCCTACCAAAAACTTCCAGTTCAACAGAAAACTATTCTCCAGTAAAAGCCAAAAATAACACCCCTCTAGAAATTGTTCCCAGTACCAAGCTACTTGGCATTACCATTGATGAAAACTTAAAATTTGACTCCCACATCTACTCTGCAATCAAGAACTCTCATCAAAAAATCTGTCTCCTTTACAAACACAACCGCTACCTCAGCCCCTTCACCCAACAAACCCTTGCATCAACCTTCCTTCTCCACTCTCTCATGTATGGTTCTTCCTTGTTCTCCAACCTACAACTTGACCTGTGTTCCAAACTCGAATCCTGCTACCACAAAATCTGCAAATTTGCAAACAATTCTAAAAACTCATCCCATCACTGCCACTCTCTACACACTCTCAAATGGCTAGAACTCCCAACTACCTAAAATATCTACAACTTACAACAGCCCACAAACTCATCTTCAAACCTGCAGAATGCCCTTCTCTCACCAAATCCCTAATACCCTACACACCCAGCTGCTCCCTGAGATCTGAAAGCCAAAACCTCCTACAAGTGCACAAACCCTCACATCCCCCTGGCCAGTTACTGCTATCCTACACCATAGCCAAACTATGGAACTCTCTTTGCCCCCCACTATGCAGTACACCAAACCACAACAACTTCAAATATGTCCTGCTCTCATCTGTCCTCCAAATGGGAATGCACTTCTCATGCTCCTACCTAAACACCCCCTACTATTAAATCATTACCCCTCTTTAAAAAGATATAGGACCAGTACACTATCCCACAGTACTACATCTAATTCTCTTATTTGTATTCTATCAATTCTCCCTCTCAGCTGTATTCCATACTCCATAAAGCTAGAAAATTGAATTCCGTTATGCATTATAACTACTCAAATGCTATTCAGGCTAATCAATTATATTCCATATGCACTATAACTACTCACATTATTTTAAATCAACTACCTAAATCAACTAGCAACCCCCGTACATCCTTTACTTGAAATGTTTAAAGATTTCAAACTGAACCTTGACAAAGAAATTACTACCTAGTATGAGTTATCTTTGCCAAAGCTGCTCAGAGGTCATAAATTGATTTTGATATGATACTTTCCAATCTATTATGTGTCTGCATATCCTTTTAAAGAATGTTATGCATGCAAGCCTCTGGCTTATTATATATACATTTTCAAGACTATATTCTCTCAAAAATTATGAAACATCTATTGCCATGAATGTAACTTTTTGTGGAGCTTTTCTCCCTGGGCCTCCACTGAAAATGGGTAGCTCTGACCCAGTGGACTCTCCCAGTCAACAAATTCAAATAAATAAATAAATAAATATTAGATCACAGTTTTTAACCAGTTAATGTCATATGACTTCGTTTTACAAAGGAACATCTTACCTTTTTCTTCCGACACCTGTGCAATATTGGGGAATGGTACTCACATAGCACAGCATGATATCCTTAGAATTACTGTATTGATCCTCTTCCAAAATTAGTTCTGTTCTCCCTGTTTATTAATAATCTCAACAGCAACCTGCAAAACGTAAATATTATCTTGTATGCAAATGACCTTTTATGGGTCTATATCACGAAATCGAAATTTTGAAAATGTTGACTCACATTTGTTCGACATGAAAATGTCAAACTCCAACATACCCGAACAGCCAAATCACCGATTTCTTTCCGACATAAATAAATCGGTTGGCCGTTTTGTTACACCTGCCCCTTCACCGACTGTAGTGTGGTCTCGGAGTTAAAATATTTAGTTAGGGGGGTGTTGGGGGCACAGCCCCCCATGGTGGGGGTGTGGCGGGTGATGCCCCCCACTTAAATATGTTTGTTTTTGTGTGAAGTTGGTGTTTGGCCAACCGATTTCTTTCCATCAGAAAGAAATTGGTGATTTGGCCATTTGAGTATGTTGGAGTTCAACATTTTTGTGTTGAAGAAATGTGAGTCGACATTTTCAAATGTCAATTTCATGATATAGACCCACATTTTACTCTTATCAGTCAAATAATATTATAATGACAATATTCAGAATTTGTCACTGATTAATATGAATACTAGAAGTAAAAAAAAAAAAAAAAAACAG
This sequence comes from Protopterus annectens, assembly GCF_019279795.1. Classification (NCBI taxonomy): domain Eukaryota; kingdom Metazoa; phylum Chordata; order Ceratodontiformes; family Protopteridae; genus Protopterus; species Protopterus annectens. The sequence continues at coordinate 1,089,616,938 of NC_056744.1, read as the reverse complement.
ACTGAAAGACTGAATAGGTCCAGCTTAAATTTAATTGCCAGGTAAGAGTTAATACTTTAATCTTACAATTTGTTGTCATATTCAGACTCTGAAAGAAATGTCAAAACCATGTGAATAAATACCTAGTTGCAATTAATACTCACATTAAAACTTACTGAACAGCCAGTCACATGATAAAAAGCATTGTTTCAACTTGAGTACCACATGTTGAAACATTAACACTGCAATCTTTCCTTTTAAGAATGTTTTTAAAATTCAAATGTAAATTTAAACCTATGAGAAAAGTGGCACTGCGTTCAATTTGCTACCGCATTTATAAACAATATCACCTTTTAATTAACCCTCTAATATCAGATTGTCTTTGATTTAATGCACGAAAAAGGAATCTCTTAAAATTAGCAAATTTAGTATTGTGTCAGTATAAATCATTATTACACTTATTTTATGTTAATCTTGAAAACTATGTTCATAAATTCCACACTGCAACTTTCAAATTGTGTTTCCCACACAAAATCCCATAGAGGATAAATAGGCAGCAACATATACAACATTTTGTGCTGCACAATTAATCATGTGGTGTACCATAGATTCTGTTTGTGTTACAAAGAATGGAAAGGGAGGAGTTTATGGCAGTATTTCTAGCTACTGAGTATGCAGGCACCAAACTTCCTTCTTTGTTCCTCATCTTCTAAACTGAAGTTGTGTTAATTAGTAAAAACAGGTTGCTCACCAAACAGAATTTTAAACTCAGCATGGCCTTTAATTTTGTCTTGGATGGCAAAGACCTCAGTGTAGCAAATCAGGACACATTTTAACCTAAAACTCAAAAATATGGGGATATATCTGATGTTAAATATGACTATTAGGGTTAAAAGGTTTAACTCTATCTAGCATTTCTTGATGCACTTCAGTTTCTAGTTTATCAAGGACCTAATCAGAATAATTCCTTTTGTAAATTTGCCTCTCACTACTCACTTTCCTCATCAAAAATAAAATCATGTAATATGTGTCTACTAATGCATTTAATTCTTAACAATATTTTATGTCAACTGTGTAGAATGCATTCTGTAATAGCTCAAATAATTACTAGAAGCTCTTTATTTTCTAAAAAAGTTAGTCATAATTCATCCATTCATCAAAATCTTGTCAGTTTGAACATCTAAGAAAATGGCACTGATATTATTACTCTTAAAAGCATTTTAAATAATCATTATATGTGGGATTCATAGCCATTAACACAAGTGCATTAGGGAATGTGGAGGTGAGTGCAAACAGATGTAGTTGAGTCACTATTCTTAGAGACCATTTATTCCAATTTGTGGTGTCTTCAAATGAAGTTATGCAAATGAGCAGATAATGAGATGGTAATGAGGAGCAAAATAAATATTATTATGCTAATTAAAGCTATTTTATTTAATTTGCAATTCATAGTCAGTTTTTCCTGATTTCCTATGCTTGTTGCAGAGGTGGTATATAAAACATAAACCAGAGTTGCAGTTGGTGAAAATGCTATCTCTTGCGGTGAGTTTTGTTATTTCTAGGTGAGACTTGCTTGTCTTGGCCAGGGAAAAACTTTTTATGGCTAGCAGCGCTCTCCCATCAAGAAGGTAGAAATCTAAGTAAAGGATTACTCATTGTAACTTTGATAATCAAGAAATCCCTGATAGGTTTAACGTGGACAAGGACATTATAAGGGTCTTAGTGGGCATATTTGACCCTCATAGGGGTACCTGAGAAATGTGTGAACTTCCTATTCCTGTTGACATCAAAATATGTATAGCCCTCACTATACTTGCTATGGGGACCTTCCAGAGACAGTCTGGAGACATCTTGGGGATCTCACAGGAGTTCCTGGATGTACTCTTGGCACATGTGGATAAAAAATCTATTTCCCGGTGTTATCTCAGTCCCAAGCTGAGACTATGTGTGCTTTTTATGGGATGGCACATTTCCCTGAGGTACTTGGTGTGATAGAGTGTACCCATGTCACAATTAGGGCCCTTCCTGGTCCACAGGTTAAAAGGTACTGCAATAGTAAGGACTTCCATTCCCTTCCATCAATTGCCAGGCAGTGGGTGATGCATGGAGGTGCATCACCAAAGTCTCTGCTCAGCATCCTGGCAGTGTACATAATTCCCATATCTGGCACACTAGCTCACTTTCTGCCAGTTCCTGAATGGTAGGTGAGAATTTTGTTTTAATGTAAATAATTATTCATGTTAAAAGTAATTGCTGTGTATTGATCTGTGTTTTCTTATTTTGTCATCCCTCCCCTTTCTCTGTCTTTTTTTGTTTTGTTTTGTTTTGTTTTTTTTGTAAGGGGATGTTGGATATCCACTGGAGCAATGGGTCATGGCTCTGGTGAGAAATCCATCTGGAGATGTGGAGGAGAAAAATAATATATCCCTGTTCCAAACCCAGATTGTGATTGTGAGTGTGTTTGGCCTCCTGAAGAGCTTTTTTAGGTTCTGAATGAGTCTGGTGGTGCCTTCAGTATGACCCAGCTACTGCATGTAGGATGTTCACTGCCTGTTGCATTCTGCACAATATAATTTTGCACCAGTCTGGTGGTGAAGTGACCCATGCTGTTACTGCAGCTCCCAGTTCTTGTCCAACTATGACTAATGATGACCACCTTACAGCAGTAGTAAGGTATCCCATAAGGCAGACTCCTGCACTGCATTCAGCTGCACAGGTTAAGACACCATGTCTGGTCCAGAACCATGGACCAGGATATTTAAGTTAATGTTTCCATTTTTTTTAAACAGGTAGAGTACAATTGCTGTGTGCAGTGACACCTGTGAGCTATGTTGTGTAGTGCATAGTCTTATGTCGCTGTTCATCTGACGTTCTCTCTCATCTTAAAATACCTTTTTTATTACTAGCTGTTTGCCTGAGTGTTCACTAATTCCTGTGCAGTAATTCTGAAAGACCAGCAAATCAATATATGTCAACAGTTGCACATGCTGTATTTAGTAAGTGTTTTGTGTGTTTATTTATTTATTTACATATGTGTTATGCAATAGAAAGTAGTACTTTCAGCACTGAAAAATGTAACTTTCATTTACAATTTGTGTGTAAAGAATTATGTTGCACTGCACATCAGATTTCTTTCTTACTGTCATTAAAAATATTTTTGAGTACAGAAACATCCTATTTGTGCAGTGATGAGGTTGTAATGGCAGCAGTTAAATGTCTATGGCAGGATGATTATTTCAATGTGTCATTTCTGTATGATGTAGAGGACCTGGAAAAGCCGACTCATTGCTATTGTGATTTCTTATGCAGCTGTAAGCATATGGAACAATAATCCATGTTTCATTGCTTTTTGGCCCAATGTTAAGGTATGTACTTAACAGACTACACAGACGTCCTGCTCACAGTACAATTGCATTTAAATGTAAATTTACAAGATTGCAATTTCAGAATATTGTGAAAGTAATTGCTGGAAAGGGAATAACTTTGCTTATATAGCAACCCCACCCTCCCAGCCTCAACTAAGCCTTATTTTTAGTGCACAGACGTATTTATCAATAAATGTAAGTCACAGTAGCTCCGGATCAAATGACTCATGCACATCTCCTGTTGATAGGCCTGGGAATGGTGCAGCTGATCTGATGGATAGGCTACCATGAGAACTGTAAGGTGTGATCTAGAGGAGGAAGGTGATCCTCCTGTCACTGATCTAACTATGCGGTGTGACCATGACCTTGACGTTTAACATGAGGTTCTCCTAGGTGTAGATGACTGTTGACATGGCCTGTGAGAAATGTGTAGTGATTGCTCACTGTGAGTGCTGACATAACTGTCTTCAGAGCCAGTGTTATTATCATGTCATCTCCCCATGTTGTTCGGACATTACCTTATCCCTGTACCCGGGTAAAATTGACTACAGCTTGACTCTGGCATGTCTGGAAAAGTGTGCAAATGGAGGCTACAACTGATGCCTGGAGTGCCACCATGCTACACATCACTGGAACCATGGCATTATCCTTACTATCTGCCAATTCAAAGTATTGCTTGATATCTTCCTGCATACGCTGTAGGACTAACCATTTCTAGCTGATTCCCTGTTACACTGGTTTGAGCCCTAAGTATGTCATGGCACATTTCTAGTTGTGCAGCCAGTGTTTTTTGTGTTTACAGAGGTAGTTATAAATAACGTCTGTGCATGCCACCTCTTTGTAATGTTGTCACTGGGAAGTGTGGCTTCAGACTGCCTGCTTTTGTCCTCAAACTGTCCTTCTGCATGTGAAGACACTAGTGTACACATGCAAGCTTGTTCCTGGTGTACAGACATGAATGGAATGCCATTTTGTGTTTGACTTTGTGATGCAGTGTCACTTTCTGTAGAGTTACTAATAAATTGTGAGGTGAGCGAACCTACCATTACACTAGGAGGATGCCTGCCACTTCCTCCAGGTTGTCTCATAAATACAACTACATTATCATCATCATCAACATCAACACACATTCTACTGCTGAATTCATCTACATTTATTGGTACAGTTGAACTGTTTGTTTCTGATGCTGAGTCTGTAAAAGAAATCATTGCAACACATTAATAGCAGTGCAACAGCATACTGTACAGCATGATTACAAGGGGTGGGGGGCACTTACCATGACGTCTGCCTTCATTTTCATTAGATGTGCAATGCCAAACTAATAATAATGAATTGTGACCTGTTTAATTACAGCACTGTTTGTCACCATTCAGTGTTAAACATTTAAAAGGTGCATACTTTAAATCAACCTTCAGGAGCTGGTGAATGAAAATGCTGCTGCAGACTTTGGTTAGATGGAACAGTGTCCACACCACCTCTAATTATTCTAGTTGCACCATCTTCTGTATCAGAGTCATCCCCATGGATGGACAGAAGGTATTCATCATCTGGTGTTAATTTAGGAAGATTCAGATGCTCCCCTGTAGTGGTCCTGAAAATTGCATTCTGCCTGTCCTTGCTTCTAGCACATCCTACCATATAATTTGCCCTTTTCTTGCACGGTGCTAGAGATCTGTTTCTGCCTTCAACTGCATTGATTTCAACATCTATTTGACTCTGTGCTTTGCTCCTCTCAGTTTATTTGGGCACCCCTTTATCAGGCAGAAGTTTGCCATATGTGCTACGTGCTGCCATAAGTACACAATTTTCCTCATGACTAAAGTTATCATGTCTGTGCATTGATCCCTTATTCTCCAACTATACTACACAGGGAAATAAAAATAAAAGGGCTACAGTCAGGTGCTTGCCATAGTACTGTTTGGATTACATCAGCAGTTAAACTATAAACACTGGCCTTCTGTTCCTGCCACCAACACAAATAAATAAATAAGCAAACAGAAATGTGATTTCAAAGTACACAACTTTAGCTTATTCAATACAGATGAAAGTAATTACACCTACATTAAAAACAGTAATGTCTGCCATTGCCATGTATTCCTCCCTCACTGACAGCAGTAAAACAACACTTTCACTACACATCTGTATTTCTGCATTCTGTACAGTACACTTTCTCAACTGCAATAATCAGTTCTCAGATGTATGGACAACACAAACGTTGTGTAATAATGGTACTGTTCACTTATTACAATTTCAATTAACAGCACCATATGTCAAAGAACTTGCAAGGACTTCCTCATAATTAACCAGTCATGCAATCTTATATCTAAATGTAGGGTGCAGTTCAAAATGTGCTGAAATTGACCTTTAAAACATTATGACAGCAACTGGTAAATGGCCTGTTTATAACAATTAATTCATTTATAAACTTTTTCTTACTTTTTGATGTCTATGGTACCCTAAGTAATTTGCCACCTACCTCAACTCTTCTAGAATCAGTATGGTGCAATTCAATCTTGTTGCATACATTTGGACTAATTTACATGTTTAGTATGCAAATTAGGCTAATTTATATGCATGTTTATGAATCATAATATAACACAGATGTTTTATGCAGTACATCAACGTATTCTGGATTTTTGCTGATTGTGAACACGTGTGGCACACGGTTTACATTCATCTGATCAAGCATACATTGCTCGATTGGGTATAACACTGACTTTTATGCACGAATCTCATAATGCGAATGGTTGGAATGTTGTAAACAACACTGAATTCAACATTTGTGACCACTCTACCAACTAAATGAGCGCTACCATGGGTCAAAAAGGGGGTGATATTTTGCAATTTACAACTCTTGCAATCGCTTTTTTGAGATTTTGCTGCATTGCTTTCGACAATACCCGATCGATCATCCACCGGCTGATCAAATGCATGTATACCGTGGCACACTACATGAATGAATCTGAAAAGCCATGGATGCACTGTGGATGCTTATAAACATCACAGCAGTCTGCAGCAATAGTCAAGTTGTTTTTTGGATAAATGCTGCTTGGTCAAAACTAGTCAGTATAAGGATATACTGGTAAAATTCAAAATGGAGTCATTTGAATTTCAGGTTATAGTGAATCTGAAGGTTAATCCCTGGCCATCCAAGTCTGTATGTCACACCCTAACAAGTGATACATATCAAAAAGTGCTAGAAATACTGCAGCACATTAGGATTGACATTTCTTTCTCCACTATTAAAAAAAGGTGATAAAAAAGGAATAGTTCACACTTCAATGCATGAAAATAAATACTGCTAAACTCAGACATTAGAAAAATGTAAATGTTATGAAGACATATTATTGGCAACACTTATAATCTTAAAAATAATCCATTAGTAATTGTATTGTCTTGTTAAGTGTTACGCTTTAAGAGAAAAAGTGTGAGACAAAGCAGTTTGGGTTACACCAAACTTATCCATGTTATCAACTATCTAGAATAGCATGCTAGTAGCAAAGGGTTTGATTAAGGTGATGCAGACCCAGCAGGGAGTGGTTCTAAACCTGCATAATACTGCCCTCACCATACTATCATCATTCTGGCTCTTCGAATGATGATAGCACCTGCGAAGGTACGAATCACCGCTCCTAGCTGGTCTGAGAAAGAGACTTTAATCATGTTCTACCTTCTGCATGACTCATTCCTGGAGGAGATACAGGCATGCATGTGTATCAATACTTGAGAAAAATCAATAACTGTCAGGAGTTGGGTGGCCACCTATCAACCCCGACAGGTATAACCCGCTCTGGTTAGCAGTGCCATCACAGGTATGAATACTTGGAAAAGCATAGTGCTGACCAGCTGACTGAGAGGGTTGTGCAGGTTAGGGTGCGATGGCCCGTTCTACATTAAGCACAATTTTTAATCTGCATGTTGCAATATTTCTGTGTGTGTGTGTGTGTGTGTGTGTGTGTGTGTGTGTGTGTGTGTGTGTGTGTGTGTGTGTGTGTGTGTGTGTGAGAGTGTGTGTGTGTGTGTGTGTGTGTGTGTGTGTGTGTGTGTGTGTGTGTGTGTGTGTGTGTGTGTAAGAAAAGAAAAAAATTGCACAAGTACATGCACTTCAGTAGTCAGATATAAATACCTGGAAATATGTACTTGAGTTAACATTCTAAAATGCATTAAAAATCGGAATAGCATTTATTTAATCAGGCATCCATCTCTTCATGACAGGGAAAACTCTACTAAGTGTTAACAGGCTACAGTAATAAATGAAAATAGTAGCAAAGAATATTCAAACAGTAATCTGTATAGTTAACTCTATAAATGTACTAGTAATGTTCAAATATCAGTAATGCTGACAACATGTTAATACAAAACCAGGAAACGGAGGAGACCAAACAACAATCCAAGACACTCGCGGAAGAAGGTAAGTCCACTCCAAGAACTGTAGTTCCTTTTCTTTAATGTAGCACAAACAAAAATAATGAAAATACAGAATATATAGTGAAGTAGATGATAAAACAGCTGTGAACACAAACTGCTTTTCATCCCACCTGGTGGTGACACTTCTTCACCACTGATCTTTTTAGGAGGAAAGGTTGGCAGCTAGAAAAATGAAGGAAGGTATTAGAGTAGGTCTCCTTCCTATGGATTTTAGTGATATAACACTTGTTTACTCTATCCTTAGTTAGATGAGTGTAAATATATGCTATTCTATCTGAGTCGTAGTGGGATGTGAACTGTAAAAAATATGTTGTCTCGTTAAAGTAGTTCACTAGAACACTTGCTATACTTTCTCTACCCATAATAATCATAAATATATCATCCAGGAATCATGTATAGAAGTAAATCTGAGTGCTAATTTGGTTGTTTTTCCTTATAAATTCCTGTTCCCAATAAGCAATTACTAGATTGGCGAAGCTGGCCCCACACAGGGAGCCCATCACCATAACAAGTTTTTTGAGAAAGTATTTACCATCAAACATGATAAAATTATTGGTTAAAATTATCTGTAAGAGTTCTTCCACTAAACTAACTTCTGCTGTTGATGGTCCTTTTGATCTCATAATATAGCTTACCCACCCAATTCCTTCGATGTGTGGGATGCAGGAATACAGGTCTTTGATGTCCACTGTAAGAAAGTCAAAGTCACCTTTGAAATCAAGTTTGTTAATACTGAGCAGGAAAGACTATGAGTCTTTACAAATCTGTGTCTCATGGCTAACATATGTCTTTAACATAGTATCCACTACTTTGGCACAGGAATAAGTGATACTATTCCTTACATTAACCAGGGGTCTCATGGGGGATCATTTATGCTTTTATGTACTTTTGGTATTCCAAACAAAATTGGAATCCTAGGGGCTGGCATAGTGAGAAAATTAAATAAGTCTGTATGTATTCTAGCTTCAATAAACATGTCATTAATATACAACCTTATTCTTGAATATGCTATGTTAAATTCATTCTTTGTGATGTTAGTATATGTGTTGCTATGCAGGAGTTTACACATCCTTCCCAAGTAGTCGTCCTTGTTCATGATAACAAGCCCTCCCCCTTTATCGGGTTTCATGACTTTAACTGGTGCTCTTTGTAGTTCAAATAATGCTTGTTTTGCCTTAAACCTAATGTTAGACCCATGTTGCATATAGTTTCTATCCTTCTCAATTCTATTATGGAAGTCAAGCTCACAAATTTGTTCAAAAAGCTCTAAAACAGGGTGCAGTTGAAGACTAAAAGTGCTAGCAGTACAAAAAACATTTTCACTACTTTCATTTTGACCTAGTAATTTAGTGAGGTTCAGTTTCCTATCAAACAGCTTAAAATCATCCATAGTCTTTGCTATGTCAGCTCTACATCCAGGTACAAACTTGTAACCTTTAGCTAAAACTTCAACAAGATTATGGTCTACTAAAACGTTTGAATAATTGTAAATGTTAAAGTCATTTTCACTGTTAAATAACAGTCTAAAAACGCTTTCTTCAGTTTAAACTAAGTCATTTACCTCCTCCGCTTGTTCCTCTTGTTCCTGTTGTTGGGCTGCTGCTTCACATCTTGGTGTGGGTTTTTATTCAACGCCCTGTTTTGAAAATTTTCACTTCCTTTTCCTTGTCACCCCACATTGGTGTTAGTCAGTTCCTGGTTGTTTACTCCACCTTGGTTATGTGTGTAGTTAAAAATTCTCTCGCTCCTATGAAGGGGGCCTGGGAGGTTTTCAGCTCCGTTGCTGTTTTCAGTTGACATATCACCTTCCTGGTTGTTAAAGTCAGTCCCTCCACCATTCCTACCTTGGCCTACTGTATTCCACACCTGTGAGCTAGGGGGGTTTGGATAGGCTGCCCCGTTCCTGTAGTCATTCCTGTCTCTACTTAGTTTTTTTATTTTTGCTGATTTTAGTTTTAATATGTATTGGTCAATACTGGTAAAAATTCTATTAAATTAAAAGCGGTATCTTTGGAAGTTCATATCTGCTTTGATGGTTTTGTCCCATTCCATCATCTCCTTTGCTAAGTTGTCAGCTGTAACTTGGTAATGTTTACACATGAGCTCCAAAAGCTCCAACCCATGCTTCTCAAAGGGAGATTCTCGACCTGTTGTGATAGTAACTCAAGTGGCATAGATAAGTTACCCATATCTCCACTCTGAGTGGGGAGTGAGTGAGACGAAAATCGCTTAATAAAACTGTTTTCTTTGAGTGTATCTTGTTGGTTCCAGTGGTGTTCTACAATTTGGATCATTTGGTGGAGTTCTGCGTATTCTTGGTGTAGTGGGCATGTGGTTATGACTGCAGAAGGAACCATCAACACTCGATCACCCCTCACTCAGAGTGGGAATATGGGTAACTTAGCTATGCTGCTTGAATTACTATCACAACGGGTTGAGAATCTCACTTCAAGGTTCAACTCTATGGCTGGACTTAGTTCACAACCTCTTAACAAAAATTATGTGAACCATTCCAGGGTAAGTCACGATTCACTGACTAACCTTGAACTACTACCTACTACTTCTACCAACATGAACTTGCATAGCAGTAGAAATGGGCACAGGAGTGCTCAACCCAGGTCAAATTAATTATACTTAACATCAGTGAGGAACCATCGGGGCTTATATGGGCTCCCAACTTCAATGTTTGCTTAAACAAACCAGTGACATTACAAGTGCAACCTGAGGTATTGCAGCAGGAGCATCCAACTGGAGGGTTGAATAATATTTCCTCATATTTGAAACAGTTTGACCATAAACTTGTAAAATTTAAGAAACTCCAACTGGAGATAACATATTTTCAGGAATGCATCAAGGAAGGAATAACACCAAAGGGGCTCTGAGTTTGACAGTACCCTACTGGTTCGAGGAAGGGTCAGCATTCCATAAAGACCTTATCAAACTTTTTATTTTCCATAATAAATTTTTATTGAAATATATTTTCCAAAAACATTACAAAAATACAATAAACATCACACACATAATACACTATAACTACTACAAACCATTTATACAATATCTACATGAAATGCTTCCTATATTTAATATATTCCTAAAATCAGTATCATGCTAATATAATATTGAAGACCTTTTCCCATATTTTCGGGTTATTAATATTTTTGTTGGTTTGTTTCAGAAGTAATTTATGTGCTAGTATATGCTTTATAGCCACAAGCTTAAAATTATTCCATGATGTCTTATGTGGTTCTAGCCAATTTGTGGCTATATAGAGTTTCATCAGCAAAAAATATTCATACAAATAATAGTTTGCGATCTGGAAAGCTCTCTTGGAGGAATGTGTAGAATCATAAATTCCCATGACAGTGTAGAACTTTGATAACCCATCTTTTGCAGTTGTACTTTAAGAGAGTTCCAAAGTTTATATACGCATTTACAACTCCAGAACATATGAAGAAGATCCGCTGTTTGATCTGCACAGTATGGACAAATTGGAGAATTCCTAGGGTTAAATTTATGTAATCTAAGATGTGTGTAATATGCATTGTTCCAAATCATCAATTGCGTGTACATCAGTTTTTGAAAAGAAACTGATTTCCTAGTTATATCAATTGCTTTTAATATCTGATTGTCTGTTACTGTTACTTTTTTACCCAATACTCTGAAAGCAAAATTTTGTCCTGAAATTTCAAATCCTTAATTAATTTATATGCAGTTGCTATAAATTTAGTGTCTTGTTGGATAGCTTGCCACAATTCAGAGCACTTATCCACAAATCCGGCTGCAGGTTTAAAGTTCCTAAAGTAGCTCAAGGCAAGTTCTTTAACTTGTCTCATTATAACAATGTAACTTCTAGGTAGATTCATTTCCTGTCTAATTTGTAAAGCCGATAAGTCAAGTTTATTAAAAACATCAAATAGAGTCAGATTAAGTATTAATGGAAATTTGCTGAGATCGATCAGCTGATTATTTAGTTTAAAATTAGGATTCCTGTGGAAAGGTTGAAGAACCATCATATATTGCAATAAATCTACGGACTGAAATAAAGTTTGCAAAGATGAGACACAGGTTATTATGTGGTCCATGACCCCATATTTTATCAGACTAATTTTGTCCATAAAGGGCAATGCTTTAGGATTTATTTTCCTATCCAAAATATGCTTATGATTCAAGACCACCCAAGTTGGTATCCATTTTGTATTCGTTACATCATAATTAGCAATTCTTAAAATTTTATTAGCGTTTACAATCAAATAATATGCTTCAAAGTTTGGTAGCTCAAGTCCCCTCTTGTTTTAGGGATCATTAATTTCTCATAAGATATTCTAGTTCTTTTTGGGTTCCAGATAAATTTAGCTAGATCTTTATGCATTTGTTTAAAAACTGTTTTTGAAATTGATAATTGGGCAGACCTAAATATGTATAACATTCGTGGTAGTATATTCATTTTCACTATTGATACTTTTGCTAATACCGGTAGTTTTAAATTCTTCCATCTGTCACAATCAGCTATTATGTGTTCCCATACTTGTTTAACATTATTGTTATAAAAGTCCTTATTATCCGTAAAGAAGTTGATACCCAAATATTTAATATTTTCTTTACATGTTAACTTCCCCATCAGGGCCATTAGTGAAAAAGGTTTTGGGGTTCTTAATGGGAAGATATTTGTTTTCTGTAAGTTAATTTTATAATTGGAAACTACTGAAAATTCGTTTATGAGCTTTAATATCTTTTCACTGTCTGAAATTGGGGTTGTACAATAAATAATAAGATCATCGTGAATGCTGACATTAATATTTTATTCCTATAAATTATTGGTGCATTATGATACAAATTTTGCTTGATATATAAAAATAGGGTTCTAGATATAGGTTAAACAATAAGGGGACATGGGACAACCCTGACGAGTACCATTTTAATCTGTATTCTGTTAGAATAAGTCCTATTGATGTATAGCGTAGTGTATGGATTACTATATAATATTTGTAGTATCTGAATGAATTCTTGGGGCAAGTTAAAATAGGGTAACACATCAAACAAAAAATTTATGTCTACCCTATCAAATGCTTTCTGGGCATCTATTATAAGAGCATAGATATTAAAGTTGTTTTTTTTAGCATACGTCATCATATTATGCAGTGTAAGTGTATTATCGCTGGTTTGTCTAGTTGCCATAAATCCAGCTTGTTCCTTAGAAATTAGATATATCAAAACATTCTTTAGTCTCGATGCTATAATTGATGTTAAAATTTTCATATCCACATTCATTAGTGCTATTGGTCTGTAATTATCTGGGTTAAGGGGATCCGAATTGGTTTTATGTATGAAAATTGTTTTTGACGCATTGAGGTGGGGGTCACTAATTTTATTTTTAGTTATATAATTAAATACATGAGACAATTCTTTTCCCAAACTATCAGCAAACTCTTTGTAAAATTCAGCTGTAATACCATCAGGCCCTGGCGACTTATGTACTTTCATATGTTGAATTGTATATACTATTTCTTCTTTAGAAATAGGTTTAATCAGGTCACTTTGCAGGCTCTCTTCTAATTCTGGAAAGTTAATTTTTGCAGAAAACTTTTATTCTGGTTATGTAGAGACCTATCAGTTTGCCCCTCATACACCTTAGTATAGATTTTCCCAAAAACATCAACAATATCCTCAGTTTTAGAATATATTGTGTCGTTATACTGAATTTCCGAAATATATCCAGTTGTTTTTGATTGATTTATAATCCTTGCCAGTGCTTTTGATGGTATTTGAACATTATTAGCATATTTCACTAAACACCTATGTTCTTGAAGTGTTAATTTATTATTATGAAGCAAAAAGAGATCCCTTTGAAGCTTCAACATTTCCTCTTCAGTTTGAGCGTTAAAATTCTGAATCAGCTCATTATCAAGTTGTTTTATTCTTATTTCTAGTTTTTGAATATCACTATTATGAATTTTCTTATAATATGAGGCTTTTTGTATAAGAAATCCTCTAATTTGAGCTTTAGCTGTCGCCCATTCAATGTCAGGGTATGTTTTTGGAGCTTCAAGCTATCTGCAAATTCTTTCAAATATTTTATAATTCCATCTGCAATCTCTTTTGTACTTAAAAGATTTGGGTTGAGTGACCAATTATAACCCCTATGCCTTCTTGTGTCTTTTAAATCTTTAGAAAATTTTAACGAAATTTTTGAGTGATCTGATAGATGACAGTATGTATAACCACCACTGGTTCTAAATTAGTTAGTGCTTTAGATATCAAAAGTAATCTATTCTAGCCCACATTTTGTGGCATGGTGAATAGAAGGTATATTTATTTGCATTATTAATATCTTGTGAATAAGAAAAGGGGTCATATAATTGAAAATCTTCCTTAAAATCATTTAATGCTATCCCGGCCTGCTTATTAAATGCTCTCTGTGGACAAGACCTATCCAACTTTGGATTTTGATAGGTATTCCAGTCCCCACCCACAACAAAATAATAACCATCATATTGTGTTAATATTGGATATAATGATGCTATGAAACTTTGTTGATCATTGCATGGGGCATATATATTCAAAAGTAGGATAGGTTTATCAAATGCATTATCCGATAAAATCACATAACACCATCGCCCATTTGGATCCACTTTGGAGTCTAAAATCCTATCTTTGTATTGGGTTTTGATAATTATAGCCACTCCCGCACTGTTTGTCTTACCTTCTGATGTCACTAGCTCTCTAATCCAGTTCTTTTTTCTAATATTATTCCATTGTTCATTCATCAAATGTGTTTCCTGTAGAAATACAAACAGTGCTTTGTCCTGTAATAATATGTGTAGCAACAGCTTTCTCTTCTTCAAGTTCTGGAGCCCTTTAACATTCCATGAGTTCAACTCCCACATTCACAGGTCTTGGTATCAAATAACAATATAAGAGGGGAATTATGAAATTGACATGTATTGACTGTACACTATATCTAATCTGGAAGCATTTCCTACATCCTGTCCCTAACCAGTGCTTACCCACTTTACCCCTGGACCAGGATTTATATAGGTCTTGTATAAGAGAAAATATAAACAAGGTTAAACACACCAACACATTGAAAAATGTCAGGTAATAACATTTAAAACATTTCCTAAACATACAACCTATATATTCTAGCATATCTACATCAAAGTCTAAACTACACATTCCCTACCAAACACCGCTACTTAACTACAGCTTTGGTTTAACTATTAGTTAAACAAATCTCATTTCTAAGGTTATTACTGTGTAAAGGAAAGTTTTAGTAGATTGGGTACTTATTTTATCCTACCTTAAGTATCTGTTTTGTTGCAATCATTATGTACATAAACTTTTTACAGAAGAGAGGAGAGAGAAAGAAAAAAAAAAAGTACATCCTACATTTTAGATCTGTACCCTACACAGTGCCTGCCACACACTGCATATAGTAAAAAAAACAATTTTGGTTCACACCTATAAAAGAAGAAAAAAACAGTAAAAGTACATGTTATTATGTGCTTTAAGTACATACTGTAATGTTATTTAGTTATAAAAAGAACATTATCATATTATTTTCAGTTCTCTTTGTCTTTTCAAGCCAGGAAACCATCAGAAATACTCACGACAAGGGACCTCTTTCACAGCAGGACCACAAGAAGTATTACATCCAAATCTACACTCTCAGTTGAAATCCAGGCATTTCCTGTTTACCACACAATGGAAATAGACCTTGGAGGCCATAAAAGTCTGGAAACCAGACAGTAGACCCTCAGATTAGCATAAACAAACAGTTTTATTGCTTTTTCAGAGGCCTGAACAGTTTAGTGAAGAAACAAAGGATTAGAAAAGCCTTGAGGTAAAATACATGCTGGATCTGACTACAGGAACATGCCAGTCTCAACTGAAGTTCTTTTCAGCCCTCTGATGCAGGTAGAACTTTAAAAACTTTCAGAAACACTTCTTTTGCCTGATTTTTATTGGAAACAGAATATTTAGTGCCATCCACCATAAATGTAAGCATATTGGGGTATTTCATCTGGAATTTAATTTGTTTATCAATCAGAAATTTACAGTAAGCAGATAAAGACTGTCTAGCCTGCCTTACTTGTAATGGTAAATCTTGAGCCAGAAATATTTTAACATTTTTCCACATAACATAGCCACCATTTTTTTGCAGTAAACAGTATTTTGCTAACATCTTGAAAGTTCAATATCTTAACATATACAGGTCTAGGCATAGTAGAAGCTTGTACCTCTCTCAGCTCTGTGTGCCCTTTCTATTACAATCTGTTTCACCCCATCAGCATCATTTAACAGTATTTCAAATATTTGTGTTATGGCTGGTATTAGCTCTGCATACTGGATGTTTTCAGGGATTCCTCTTATAATAATATTATTTCTTCTAGACCTTGCTTCTAAATCAATAAGTTTATTTTGCATGGCTTGTACATCCACATCACATACCTTTGATTTTTCTCCAGCATGTCAATTTTGTCCTCTATTTCAGAAATTCTGGTCTCAGTTTTGTCCATTCTCTGAAGCAATTGATCGCATAAAACTCCAAATGTTTGTATTTGTGAGGTCAAGTCCTTTAGAGCTTCCTGTATAGGTAGTAAAGCGTGTTTGATATCCTCCATGTTTAATGGCTGATCAGTCCTGGATCTAGTTTCTGGTTTCTGTTGTTCCTGCTGTCTAGTAATCCTTTGTTTTTCGCAGTTCCATCCTTTACTGGCGACTGTAGTTCTGACAACTTTGTCTTAGTAGTAGTTGTTTCCATGGTTCTTCCTTGTTGCAAGATTTTTCTTTCCCCAAGCAGAAAGGCAGAATAAAGAAAGCACACGGTCCTTTGTTTGTTTCTCTCTTCAGAGCAAAGTAATCACTTGTAATCCTGATGGATAAATACTTTTTTTTCCCACTTTTTTAACTGATTTTAGATTAGGTCAGTATAAATGCAACTTTTTATCATCAATTTGATGTTTAAACCTCCTGATATCCACTCAGATCAGAGATTTTCCTCGGGTTAATTGAAGAGCTGCAGTTTAGCAGTGTTTACAGCATGGCAGCCATCTTTGAATCAAGACCTTATCAAACTTTTTGATAAGCATGGGTTGGAGCTTTCAGAGCTGTGTAATCATTACCAAATTAAAGTTGACAAATTCACAAAGGAGATGATGGAACAGGACAACACCATCAAAGTGGATATGGACTTCCAAAGATATCATTTTGAATTTAATAGAATTTTTACCAGTATTGACCAATACATATTAAAACTAAAATCAACAAAAATAAAAAAACTAAGTAGAGACAGGAATGACTATAGGAACAGGGCAACCTATCCAAACCCCCCTAGCTCACAGGTGTGGAATACAACAGGCAAAGATAGGAATGGGGGAGAGACCAACTTTAACAACCAGGAAGGTGGTATGTCAACTGAAAAAAGCAACAGAGCCAAAAACCTCCCTGGCCCCCTTCGTAGGAGCGAGAGAATTTTTAACTGCACACATAACCAAGGTGGAGTAACCAACCAGGAACTACCTAACACCAATGTGGGGTGACAAGGAAAAGGAAGTGAAAATTTTCAGAACAGGGCATTGAATAAAAACACACGCCAAGACGTGAATCAGCAGCCCAACAAGAGGAACAAGCAGAGGAGGTAAATGACTTAGTTTAAACTGAAGAAAGCATTTTTAGACTGTTATTTAACACTGAAAATGACTTTAACATTTACAATTATTCAAACGTTTTAGTAGACCATGATCTTGTTGAAATTTTAGCTAAAGGTTACAAGTTTGTACCTGGATGTAGAGCTGACATAGCAAAGACTATGGATGATTTTAAGCTGTTTGATAGGAAACTGAACCTCACTATATTACTAGGTCAAAATGAGAGTAGTGAAAATGTTTTTGCACTGCTAGCACTTTTAGTCCTGCACTACACTCTGTTTTAGAACTTTTTGAATAAATTTGTGAACTTGACTTCCGTAATAGAATTGAGAAGGATAGAAGCTATAGGCAACATGGGTCTAACCTTAGGTTTAAGGAAAAACAAGCATTACTTGAACTACAAAGAGCACCAGTTAGAGTCATGAAACCCGATAAAGGGGGAGGGCTTGTTATCATGAACAAGGACGACTACGCGCAAAAGATGTGTAAACTCCTGCATAGCAACACATATATTAACATCACAAAGAATGAACTTAACATAGCATATTCAAGAATAAGGTCATATATTAATGAAATGGTTATTGAAGCTAGAATAGATACAGAATTATTTAATTTTCTTACTATGGCAGCCCCTAGGATTCCAATTTTGTTTGGAATACCAAAAGCACATAAAAGCATAAAAGATCCCCCACGAGACCTCTGGCTGATGCAAGGAATAGTATCACTTATTCCTGTGCCAAAGTAGTGGATACTATGTTAAAGTAATATGTTAGCCATGAGACACAGATTTGTAAAGACTCATTGTCTTTCCTATTTAGTATTAATGAACTTGATTTCAAAGGTGACTTTGAGTTCCTTACAGTGGACCTCAAAGACATGTATTTCTCCATCCCACACATCGAAGGAATTGAATGGGTGAGCTATATTATGAGATCAAAAGGACCATCAACAGCAGAAGTCAGTTTAGTGGCAGAACTCTAATTTTATCCAACAATTTTATCACTTTGATGGTAAATACTTTCGCCAAAAAATTGGCATGGCGCTGGGCTGTCAGTGTGGTGTAAGCTTTACCAATCTAGTAATGGGAACAGGAATTTATAAGGAAAAACAACCAAATTAGCAATCAGATTTACTTCTATACATGATTCCTGGATGATATATTTATGATCATTAAGGGTGGAGAAAGTATGGCAAGTGATCTAGAGAACTACTTTAATGAGACAAGAGATGTTTTACAGTTCACATCCCACTACGACTCAGATGGAATAGCATATCTTTACACTGATCTAACTAAGGATAGAGTAAACAAGTGTTATATCACTAAAGTCCATAGGAAGGAGACCTACTCTAATGTCTTCCTTCATTTTTCTAGCTGCCAACCTTTTCACCTAAAAAGATCAGTGGTGAAAGGGCAATTAGTAAGGGCAGTTAGAATGGTGACTAGGGATTAAGACTTCCTGCTAGAGTGCAACAACTTGAGGGACATGTTTTTGAGGAGAGGATATCCTGGCTCATTAGTTAGAAGATTAATAGCAGAAGTTACACATAAGAGGGACAATGGGACGTATAGGCCAATATTGAGTCAGTGTTTAGAAGACATCTCCCCTTGTACCGTAATACAAAGCAGAGGTATAGAGGAAAGGGTGTATATTCCATACAGCTTTATTACTTCTTTCAGTCTGGATGCTGAGGAGATCAATAATATTATTTATAAAAACTGGGAAATGATCAGCATTGACACAACAGTTAGAAATAAAGTTAGCTAGTATTCCCTGGATTAATTTTAGAAGGGGAGCAAACTTGAAAACTATTTTGGAAAGGCACAATGTACCACTCATTAGTAGATAGGATATGGCCAGATGTGGAATGTGTAATTATTGCAAGTATATGGAGGTTAGTCAGAACTATACCTTAAGAGGTAAAAAATACTCTACAAAACAAAGATTGGATTGTCAATCAAAAATGGTGGTATATTTAGCTCAGTGCCTGCCAACAGTATCCCACATTCTACACTGGTAAAACCGAATGTAGACTTCGGGAACGTGTATATGAATGTCTCCACAGTATCAACAGGGGTAAGCAAGAGAATGCTTTAGCAAGGCATACTTTAGCTGCCACAAGCCATAAGTTTAAATTTAGAGAAATAGACCAAGTAACAACTGACATGAGAGGGGGACCAGATTCACTTATGCTTGCACGGCTTGAACTATTGTGGCAACTGAGTACACATGCTTGCCATTTTCCAGGTTTAAATTAAATTTGTTCAATCCTGTGCATTTTAAAATTGAAAAGTTTGATGAGATAAAGTGATAGTTATCTTTACACTCGAGTGAGCTAGCATTGCATAACAATCTAAGGACATTTGGTAAAAGTTTTAAGTATGGTCTACACGTGTTTAAGATTACACATATCTATACATATAGTGGGCACTTCCTTTACAATATTGTCATAACAGTGACATAATACTTTCTACTTTTTACTTTGGCTTAGTTTGAGACTAGAGTTGTATGATCTAAACTGAGTAATTTAGGTTGTCTTATAAGACTCAAAAAAATGTGATTTTTTTTAACTGAATGTAATTCTAATGAGGGGAGATTTGTTTTGTGACAAGGCAGGGTTAATAATGGTGGGTGGTAAATTAAGATAGTAATAAATGGCTCATTATGAGAACATGATTTCGATTTTGTAAATAAAAAGATGGCATTTTGTTTTATGGCTTGATCTGAAGAAGTCTCAACTTAGTGAGACAAAAAGAATTTAATGAAACTGTTTTCTTTGAGTGTATCCTGTTGGCTCCAGTGGTGTTCTACAATTCGGAAAATAAGAAATGATTACAGAGAATAGAAGACATATGTGTACATGTGGAATGCAATCAAATACAGATAAACAAGATTATCCTTTTCTCTTTTACTTCTAGCTGAGGAAGAGATACAATATAACTCCCAACAGGAGAAGAGAAGAATGAAGTAGATCATGGAATCATCTGGTAAGGGTAACAGGTGGCTATAAGATGTTTAGGCAATAACCCACGCCTGGGTGTGGGTAATGCTGGATTTACCCATGGTTGGTGTGGCTTGGTCATGAGAGCCATACCTCCCAGCCATACCAAATTACTCAGTTTTTACCGAGTTTTGGGGTCAAATAATGGCCTTCATTTCCGACTTTTTCCTAGCTTTTTTTTAATTTATTTTTTTCCACTTTTTTGCTGATGTCATCACATGCACAATGATGTCAGCTCCATCAGCCTGTCGGAATTGAGCTCAAGGGCTCATGTACAGCTGCATTTCCAGCTGGCTGCCTCCTTCTGTTTGAATGGTCTGCAAGGCAAGCTCGAGCGGGAACTTAAGGGTGGTACTGTTGCAGAGCTAAGGAAATGATCGCACAGGAACTTATGTGTACTGCTGCAGACTCAGAGCTAAGAAATGGCTGCTGTGGATTATTGCCTGGCCTGGACTTCATGGAGGGAAGGAACTGCTCCTTCAGGTATGTGAACAGAATGAACTGTTTGGTGTGTGTGTGTGTGTGTGTGTGTGTGTGTGTGTGTGTGTGTGTGTGTGTGTGTGTGTGTGTGTGTGTGTGTGTGTGTGTGTGTGTGTGTGTGTGTGTGTGTGTGTGTGTGTGTGTGTGTGTGTGTACCATACTCCTACACTTAATGCAACTTAGCAAAGCAAATAAAACTGCCACAAAATGGCATTAAACAAGTCATGCTAAACAAAAAAAATGAGCACTCTACTCTCATTTACAACCCACAACAACCACAATACAGCACCCGTTCTTCTGCTCACTCATTCTTGCCTTGGCTTTTTTGAGCTGGAAGCAGCAGCAGCAGTAATGAGGAGATCATAATTTTTTCCCTTCCTGCCCAGCCTACCTAGATTTGCCAGCAGCATTTCAGTGCAGTGTTCTCTGTTCTATTGTTTATTTCTAAGATAACAAGAGTATTGATAGTGTGTGTGAGTGACTGAGTGTTCCGAACGACAAAGGCATCAAACACAAGTTATATTTCTTGTTTAATGATGTTCATTCATCTTTAAGAAAACAAACACCCTTTGGCCTTTGCGTCTGTGCGTCCCTGCATCAATGCACAAAGCTTCCGCTATTGATTCTTTTTTCCTCATTCGCGCCTGTGGAATTTTAAATATAACAAATGTTCTGCTACTACAGGCTCAGCATTAAGGTAAGTGTATGGTGTACAGGTCTTACTTTAGGTTATATCTGTGCTAACACTTGTTTACTTCTCTAATTTAGTGTGATTGGTAAATGTATATTTCTGGGGTCTATATCAGAAAATCGAAGTATTAAAACTTTGAATGTTCTGATATCGAATACTATTCAGTGAATGCTAAGAATAGTGAAGCTGCAGAACAGCAAATTCTTTCCTCAGGAAAGAATTTGGTCGTCCGTTTCTGTGGCTTCACTATTCTTAGCACTGAGGGTGGAAAGTTACGGGTTGGGTTCAGGTAAGTGTGTGATTGTTTCTACGTTAGGGTTAGGGGTGAGTTAAGTGAGTTAGGGTTAGGGCGTGGGTTAGGTGTGTGTGCGATAGTGACAGACTTTAGGGTTAGGGGCGGTTTAAGTGAGCTAGGGTTAGGGCGCGGGTTAGGCGAGTGTGCGATAGTGACGGACCTTAGGGTTAGGGTTTGGGTTAAGGTAAGTGGGTAGATAGTAGTGTATGTTTAGTTTAGTGTAGCGTTAGATGTAGGAATTTAAGCATATGTGTGTGGTTGCTGTTTGTTTGATGTACTTGTGTTGTGTGTATGTGTTTCGGAGCAGCAATTTTTTTTCCATGGGAAAAAATTCGCTGTTCTGAATGTTCGATATTTTCATGTTTAGATGTTTTGGGGCCGATGAAATAGCGTTCGCTATTTTCATCTTTCGATAATGTGATATAAACGCTATTTCTGCAGTATCATGCTGAGCTACACAATACATACTCATAATGTGCTGGTTTTCTGCATTGTAGAAATGAGCATGTATTTCAGCTATGGTTCTTTTTAAAGTGGTAGCACGTAATCTAAAAGCATAACCCATTATTTTACAAGTGTTGTTACATGGGCTCCATTAGCACATGCAGTTCTTGCCTCATTTCCAGATTATCATGACATGGGCTAATTTTCTGATGTACCTTTCTAATTGCATTTATGTACTGATGTCTTGTATGTCACATCCTGTTTTTGGATATCATTTTGATTCTTCATTTGTTAATTGGGGTGGAACACTGATCCACTCAGACATTGTCTGGTTAGGCAAATGGAGGCTGAGAGAATCAAACCCTGGACCACAGGAAGCAGCTTAACAGCCCATAGCCTTAATTAGCCTTGATAACTGCCAAACTAAATACAGCTTAAGTGTGTTTATATGTGTGTGCAGTGGATCACAGAACAGTTGCCCAATTATGTACATGTCATTTTCAACTTTTATTCTTAGATGCATTGTCAAATTGCTTTGACATAAGAAATATGGGTTATACTGCCTTGTGCAGACTTTAGTACACTGTTCCAGTTTTACAGTAATAGTGAGTTCATTTCACATTTATCATCTCCAAACAATGCAATCATGAAGTGTGTGCAGATGAATGGACATTTAGCTGTGTGTGTTTTTTTTTTAAATCAGGAACACTATGCCACTGACACCTCAGTATTACATAAAAAAATAAGGAGCAAAGTGACTCCTTAAATATCGTTTGAGATGGGTTATTGTCATATTTGGTTTCATTTTTGCCCAGTTATTTGAATTCAGCTGCATTTGGTTCAAACCTCTTGATTCAAATTCTGCTGAAATAATAATAATTATACTCATTTAAACACTACCAGGAAGCTGAATTAAAGAGCACACAATGTCTATATGGTGAGTAGACTTTAAGAAGGAAATGTTCTGAACTGGGCAGTTTTGTCATTATTGGTTCATGCAGTTTGTGTCATTGATTACTGGAAAAATGTTCAATAAATTTAAAACTTGCTCTAAGTGTGCTGTATTATACAAGGAATATAATATAATGCAATCAGGAAAATGCATCAAAGAACACAGGTGTTTTTCATGTGCAAGGGGCCAATGATATGAAAACAGCCCAAAGGTATTCTTTATCCACCACTGGCCAGATGCATTATTTTGCATGTGGTGTGTGGGTTTCAATGCTATTTCAATGAATGTGAGTTTCAAGGGCAGAGAAGTTTTAATGCCAAGTCTATGTTCATTGTGAGACAGTATTGCTTTATTTAGCAGATGTCTTTTAGTGTTTTGTGCATTGTTGTGCTGCAAAATGTAAAAATAAAATCCAAATAATTATTGTAGAAGTAAAGCAGTATGCACACATTAGTGTTTATGGTAAATGGGGAGAAATTGCCAGGTAATGGGGCATTGGAATGGCTGTACGGGACTCTGGTGCAGTGCCATATTTTGGTGGTCTGTTCTTCAGTTTGCGTTTGAAAGTTGGTATCCCACAATTCCATTGGAGTGGGTGGGGCTACATAATTATGTATGCAAATTAGATGTTAATCAGCATACAGATTTGTACCTATTTTTCATGGGCCTTGTCCAAATTTTTGATGTTTCCAGGTGAAGAGGTATGATGAGGGCAAAGCCCGAGTGGCTAAACAAAGACAACCGTGGGTAAATCCAGCATTACCTACACCCAGAAGTGGGTTATTGCTATTATACAATGACATTATTTAAGAAAAAAAATACTTTTCTTAAACAATATCATTATATAATACCTCCATGCTGCTCTTCCACAGCTGTCTGGTATTCTGCAGAAGTTCTGATGTACTGCGCATGCATATGCTTACGCAGTACAGCAGAGCTGTGTGTGGAAGCAACAGAGAAAGCAAGATCTCAGTTGCTTTTTAGAAAGTGTCTCGCTATGTTAAAAGAGTTTAACATTGCGAGACAGCTTTAAAAAAAGCAATGGAGAAAGGAAGATCTACGTTGCTTTTTTTAAAGCTGTCTCACTATGTTAAACTCCTGTAACATAGCGAGATACTTTCTAAAAAGTAACAGAGATCTTGCGTTCTCCATTGCTGTAACAACAAAAAAAAGACTTATACTAATGGAAAAATTCCAGACGACTGGACCTTTTTCCATTAGTATAAGTCTAATTTACAATGTGCATGCTGACCAATCAGCATACACGTTTTGGAATATTAATAGTGGGTCATTGTATAATTATACTTAACTAAGCATAGTATAAAATATTACATAAAATTCAGGGTAGCACAAACAGTATTACAGCAATGATTTTTAAAAATGATTTCAGTAGCAATCCTATAAACAGCTGTTGTTATATCTTTGCAGGTGAAAGAAATGCAAATGAAAATAGGAACAGATCAAGAAAAATATCATACTTTCATTTTTATCCATGATTAACTGCAATACTTAATGATTTCTTTCCTGTTTGACATATGTGCACTGTGAAATGTGTTTGAAAAGCACAGCATTGAAAGACAAAACACTTCCAAAAGAAAAAAAAAATCCTTTGCCATTTCAATTCATCACAAGGATGCATAAGCACTGCTCTTACACATGCATCCCAGTTACATAAGCACTTCCCCAATCACTACCCCAACTATATGTCCACATAAGCACTTCCCATACACAAGTTTCCTTCAATAAATATATTTTT
The DNA here is from genome assembly GCF_019279795.1 of Protopterus annectens. Taxonomy (NCBI): domain Eukaryota; kingdom Metazoa; phylum Chordata; order Ceratodontiformes; family Protopteridae; genus Protopterus; species Protopterus annectens. The sequence continues at coordinate 1,089,591,901 of NC_056744.1, read as the reverse complement.
TCAGTGGTTTATTGAGTTTCAACCATGCTTTAAAACAGTATGATGTGGATTTGTTGTGTTTTTTCTGTTTTGTTTCTCCCCACCCATTTTTCTCTCTTTTTTAACTTATTTTGCTTATATGTCTTTGTTTTCTATTGTTGTTTTGCTTCTCCCAATTTTATTTTACTTTCATACAGGTTCAAATCCAGCAGAGCATACCTGGCAAGTACGTCCCAGGTAAGGAAGAGATCAACCTCTGCCTGTGCGTGAACTTCATTGCAGGGTTGGAGTGGAGGTCCTGGTCCTGTAGGCACTCTCGCACATGGAAATTTAGCAAGCCTCAACAAGCTGGCGCATTGCAGTTTGGCTGTGGACATACTTGTAGACATAGTGGAATGGAGAATTCAATCCGACAAAGCCTGTCTTCAGGATGAAGAAGACATGCTCACTCATTTGGTGCTGAACCACTGTGCCAACATAGGCCACTACCCCCTCAACATTGGGGACCTTCATTGCAACACCATCTGGCAGTGGACGTGTTTGAAACTCTGTGGACTAGGTACACAGGTGGGACTTCCTCAGCCCACCTTCTCTTATCATTTCTCCTTTACCCTCTTTTTATTTCCCACTGACACTAAACTCTTGCAAAAAAAATTAAAATAGGAGGCTCTATCTCCAAACAGAAACTTAGTGCCCATCCTCTCACACATCATCCAGCTCAAACCCTCTTAATATTTCTGTTTTATCTCATCTTTTTTCAATCTGTCCTATTACCCCCTTTCTATTCTTTAATGAAACCATCAAGGTATCCACAAAAGAGTACTCCTAGATAAAAAAGTTGTAACCCCTTTACTTAAAAAAAAAAAAAAAACCCTCTTAGCTGCTGCACAGTCCACAGCTTTGCTATAATGCTTGGAGCATGACTACACTCAGCTGCACTTGCCCGCAATATCCCAATCAACATACCATTTACAATTCTGCAAATTACTTCACATGTAAGAAAAGGTGAACTTTGCACAACTTACACATTTACAAAAAATGGGCATGATTATAGAAATTGCTTTGCTTTTCCATATTCAATGCAACTAAGTTATGCTGACGTTATTCGCATATCCACATAGCTCCACTGTCTGCAAATGCATGCTACACCCTTGTGCAGCCCGAGGCTGTGAATACCACCTTAAATGTTGCTAATTGTTGAAATGCATTACTCAAATATAAACATGTCATTGTAGTTTAAAATGTCATTTTCATACACAGAAACAACTTCCCATTCACCAAAAACAATAATAACTTAGCTGGGGTTGTTGCTCTTACCTCTTACCCACCCTGTACTTGTTGAAACAACTCATTGTTGAATATGAAATACTGCTTCAAAATAATATCTAGCATATCACAAATAAAAACAAAAAGAAGTGAGAATGCCAGAGTTATACAGTAAGTACACATTTCAATTCACAAAAATTGCCTGCACACATATATTCCTTAATCCAGAACAGGAAAGTGTTTAATGACTGAAGGATACAAATGCTACAGGACTGCTACTATTATGTGACTGCAATGGACTTCTTCATTTAAAGTTTACATACTTCTCAGTGAGGTGATTTCCTTTCAAACTGCATAGCAGTAAAACAGAAGAAGTAGCCCAAGTGAGATTGTGTCAGTTTAAATCATTAATTTCAATTGCAGACCTACTCCAATGATTGTCTTATATTTTTAGCATATTTCCTGTATTATTCAACTGCTTTGAGTAAGGATATTTCTAGAAACATATCTTTCGTACATAGGGGTTAACAAATCAAATAGATTCAAAAGCAGGTAATAAATAAAATCACCTTGCCATAACATATGAAGGATATGCAGACGTATAAGGTGTTTATTCAATTATTATAATAAACGGTTGAATATTCTCTGGTAAGTGGAATAAAGAACCCATTAACATAGCAGCTAATGTTATTCAAAGTGCAATAAAACTTGTGTTTGACCCATTGATGAGCTGATATAGGCATATGCATACCACTAAACTGTACAGATTTTCTCAGGATGTCCAGATTTTTGCCTCATATTTTTGGTCCATTTTTCACAAAATTGCGTTTTTCTCTCAAATCATTGGCAAATCATTTTACAATGAAGTCATAAAATAATAGTTATTTTTACAGACTTCATATCCTTCAGAAAATTTATGCTAATGCAAAACATGTCATTCTATCAATGTTCTAAGTTTGTACGAGAGATATTTAAATTTTTCCTTATTTTTGGACCTTTTTCCCCCATTATTTATGGTTTTGTCCAAAGTTCTAGCTCTAAGATGTTGATAGGTATGGGTATATGTCAAACAGCATAACTGAATAAAATTAAATTTTTGAATAATTGAAGCCATTAGTTCTTCCCATCAATAGCTGCACCTCTAAAAATTGCTGTCTTATTGTCATCAGATCCAACTAAGGAAAGAATCAAAGGTTTTTAGGTAAGCTATTCGACATTAGTGAAATGGTTAAGAGAAGAGTTAGTTTTATTATGGAGCAGCAACTTACGCAATAGCAAAAGATTTGTTCCAAGTTCAATAACACTGAATATTGCCTATTCCCAGCCAAATGCATCTGTACATATTTGTGACATTTCTGAAGCAGTATGGTCTTTACCAAACACATATTCCTTATGTAAAGAATATAATACATGGAAAACCAATTAACTGCTGACATTTCAGTGCCATATTACCATGTTAACTCTAATCTCCTTTGTTATAGTAACACCTTTATTTTAGGTCATAACCATGCCAAGGAAATTATTACTTTTGTTTGCTTGTTTTTGGAAGCTAGTAAATTTTAAATGGTATCAGCTGCATTGACCAATTTATTGAGAAATTTTGAATATTTACGTCCTGGAGGAAGATCCTTTGCTGGGGCTGAGCACCCTGTTGACCATATATATAGATAGGGCTGTAGAACAACCTGACTTAAGATTAAAAATCGCCTGACCCATTTAATTTATCACTACTGTAATCCTCACTCAGGACCCTGAATAATAATATTATTTGTACTGGATCCCACCTCAAGTAAAATAACAGCTTCAGTCAAGGAAGTAGAGTAATTTTCTAAATGATGGAGTCTTGGAAGTATTTTCCTCTGGCAGGCTTTCAGGTTGGAATTCTTTTTTTTTTTTTAATTCAGAAAGGCAAGATTCTCGATGTGTGTGTGTGTGTGTGTGTGTGTGTGTGTGTGTGTGTGTGTGTGTTTGTGTGTGTGTGTGTATGTGTGTGTGTGTGTGTGTCTGTGTGTGTGTGTGTGTGTGTGTGTGTGTGTGTGTGTGTGTGTGTGTGTGTGTGTGTGTGTGTGTGTGTGTGTGTGTGTGTGTGTGTGTGTGTGTGTGTGTGTCAGCAATACCCCTTTGCACGTTACATATTAAAATTCACAAAGGTATAAGATCGTTCTTTAGAGCCACAGCTATTAAAGCAGAAAGCTCTTATAGCTTAATGGGAGAATTTATTGTATTTAATATATTACCACGAGGTGTACTGAAGGCCTGGAGTTCTAGGTTATAAAAGCTTTCATCACCTATATGTAAATTGTATATGAACTCTTATCTAAAAATTCTTGTGCAGTCAGTCACGTGATCTTTTTTTCATGTATATTATCCAGACATAAAAGGGGAATTAAGGAGAATACACCAACAATGTTTTAATGCAACCCCATCATAGTAATGGTCATGTTATGTATTTATTTATTTATTTATTTTACTTTTTTCTTAGCCAACTTGCTGAATTAAGCAGAGATGACTCTCTCAGACCTTGCTCTGTGTGGCTATTACATTTGACATAGAAACATTTTTAATTCATAGGCAGAATAATGGTTGGCATTTAAATAATATGGTTGCCAGTCCTAGGTCTCAGCCATGTGTTGACCCCAGGTTCAAGAGGATTAAAATATTCACTTCATACAATTAAACTCTTGTTTTCCAAGACATCCTACTTAGACAATTCACTACAGAATAGTGTATTTTTAGTCTGTTTCACTAGATAAAACTTTAAAGTAACAGCTGACAACTAACAGACAAATCAGTGTGCATTTGCAGCCTCTCACACTGACACCATCTTGTCAATGTCCACCATTCATAAGGTATTGACTATTCAAAATTCCACACATACCTCTTCATCCAATCATGGTGCTCCATCGTAGTCTATGGAAAACAGACTCTAAGAGAGAACAGTGAGAGTCTTAGCACTTCCAAACTGGGCAGGAGATCTCATCTACTAGGTAAGACTCAATGCAGATGTCAATGTGTCCTAAACTAATTTCTAACTTCAAACATGATTTCTTTCAAAACAGCTAGTGATCATACCACTTCAGTTCTTAGTTACTGCTGGGGACTACACTCTGCAATGGACTCATATCTGATTCAGGGTTTATAATGTATTGTTCCCACTTTTTTCATGGATACCGTATTAGCAAAAACAGTAATAGAAAAATGCACAAATGAAGAAGCTAGATCTATTAATAAAAAAAATGTTAATTTGAAGGGAAAGGAAGAGAAGTAATATCACAGTCATTAAAAAAAAGTTAGTGCTTTCAGAAGCAGTAACATTGTTCTCATGGACATCCGAGGTAACTATAAATAAGCAAATAAAATTAACATATAGCTAAACTGTATAAAGTATGTGAAGCAGTTAATATATGAAAGTGCTACAAAAACTTTGCTATTGCTAAGTCAATCAAGTCTCCTTTGAATGTTTTTATTTATCTTATTTGACAGCAATGGATACGTATATTAGTAGTCTGTAGTCCTTTACTTTACTGTTTTTATTTGCTGAATCTCCTGACAATGTTTTCAATGATTACATGTAATAACAGCTTCAAATATGTGTGTTGGTCATAGCCTCTGTATGTCTATCCAAAAAAAAAATATTGAAATCTCATTAAAACATTGTAAGTAGAGCTATTTTTCACTTTTTAGCTATTCTTCTGGAAGCTTAACAAATGCTTTTAGATGTAAACTCTGAGAACAGATTTAGTGCTTCCTCAGAAGATTCCAGGTGCATTGGACAACTTGAGGTCAGTTTTGAAGTGAAATCAGCATACCACATGCTGCCATGATGTTATCACAAATGACATTAAACAAGAAAGTAGAACTCTGGACTCCTAATATTAATGTATGGAAAATATCTCAAGACTCAACAAATGGAGTTAATTCATGTGATAAATACGTGTTGTGGTGAATGCAAGCAGCTTGTATCAGTGGGATATTGAATTTACAAGATCACTTTGTATCTTTATCAATCCATGTCAAGATGAAAATGATAGAACTTCACTTTGTATCTTTACCAGTCCGGGTCAAGATGAAAATGACAGAACTAATTGTTTTTTATTTGCCACACCTAGATGAAAATACTGCACCATCCTCAAAACATTTTAGTCAGTTTATTAAATATTGCACTTTCCATTTTAAAATATGATGCATCACATTTTATGGAAAAATCTATGGAAAATGTCACTAAAACTGAAATTTCAAAAGTACTACCTCCAGGGCTCAACATGCATGAAAAAAATTATGTGCATCTGAAACCTGTCATTTCAATTGTCTAAAGTTAAAACATTTGCTTATGCTAAAGTCAACTGATGCCAAGTAAAATGTAATAGTTGTAGCAACTGTTCTAATTTTCAAAGCAAATTGTAATATACATTGTTCACATTAACAATTAATAAATATATCAGTAAATGGAATTTGTGTTTGAGGAAAAAAGTTATAAGTGAATATTTTCAGGCTTTAATCATTAACAGAACATAAAGTGCATGTTGCTATTTTCTGGCACTAATTAAATAATGCAGAATAAATCTAAGCTGGAAAAGTGTAAATGTATCCATAACCAACTACTTAACTGCCTACTACACCAGAACCTACTCTCCCCAACCCAACATGGGTTTAGGCCTAGTCATAGCACCACCACTGCTCTTATATCTTTCTTGGACACTATCAAGCATGCTTGAGAGTAAGGCTACCTTGTTTCCTCATTAGTTCTTGACCTTTCCAAGGCTTTGATACTGTCTCCCACCTGCTTCTTCTGACCATACTCTCCAATTTAGTCATATCTCCCCCTCCCCTAGGCTGGTTTTCCAACTATCTTACAGATAGACAACAAGCAACCAGATGGCACCAATCCCTCTCTCCTTTCCATAGCATCAATACTGGAGTCCCACAAGGGTCCATACTAGGTCCACTGCTCTTCAGCATTTTCATTAATGATTTCCATACCAGCATACCCCATGCTACTGTCATCCAATATGCAGACAACTCCACCATCATCTGCATGGCCAAGTCTACTCCAGAACTACTTACACTCACCCAAAATGCCTTCATCTCCACTGAAACCTGGCTGTATAATAACCATTTAGCCCTAAATGCTAATAAAATCAAACTCATGTTATTCACCCTCCAAACAACAACACCCCTAACCAAAAATAAATTTACCATAAAATCACTCAATAACACTTTCCTCGAAGTAGTCCCATATACCAAACTTATAGGCGTCATCATAAATGAACACCTAACTTTTGACCAGCATGTTAACACAAACATAAAAAAAAAATCAGAAGTTAGGCATCCTGTACAGGCATAAACATTTCCTCACCTAAGCAGCAAGACTATCCTTTGCTTCTTCCTTTCTACTTCCATCCTTGCTCTATGGTGCACTTCCCCTTACTAATATACAATTCTCTCTTAAATCCAAACTGGACTAATGCTGCAATAAAATCACAAAATTTGTAACCAGCGCCAAATCTCCTCCCACCACTGTGTATCACTTCAAGATGTAAACTGGCTAGAAGTTCCCCAACATCTAACATACCTGCAACTAGCCACAGCTCATAAGCTAATCTATAAGTCTTCTAGTTGTCCTACTCTCGCCTCTCTGTTCACCATGTATCATCCAAACAGACCTCTGTGATCAGTCGGCCAGATGCCCCTTAATGTAACAAATCCTAACCTTTCCACTGGTCATATGCATTACACATATGCTATAGCAAAACTATGGAATGCTCTCCATCCTTCAATTAGGTCCACTAGTAACCCTGAATGCTTTAAGACTTTGCTGAAACAACACCTGTTCTTCCATTGGCTATATACATGTACCAGCACTGACTATAAAAAACAATATTCTTAGCCTTCTTAGCTTTTCTCCCCATCTCACTTATGTCTCAGACTTTTCATATGTACATTCAGTGCTTACAAGTTACTAAGTCCAACAAGTGACACCCAGCCACACATAATCTACTATATCTGTTACCTACCATATCTTCTATTCAGTCTTGATGCCTGTATAGCAATAGCTCTAAGGCTATACTTACTCTCAGAATCTTTAATCTGCTGATCTCCATCCTTCCCTCTGTACTGCAAAACTGCAATACTGTATTGTTCACACATTCACTATTATCCCATGTCATCAATTGTATTCTTGTTTGGCTTGCATACTTAAAATCTAACATCTGGATAACTAGTATTATCTATTTTATTGTATCACCTATTCTGTAATGTAGTGTTCTTTATCACTGCCAGTTGATTTCTGTATTTTGATTCTGCAGCTTTATCATGATGTTTGTTTTTGAAGCTTTTCTCCCTGGGCCTGCACTGAAAACAGGCTCACCCTGGCCCAGTAGACCTCATGGAAAACAAATGCAAATAAATAAATAAATAGTTTTACCATTTCATTTCATGTTATTTTACAATTTCATCTCCCTTATACTGCTATGCATGCTAGGTGTGCCATAATACTGTAGTGTCATTATTTAATTCATATTTTGTATTGTGTCTCGATAGTCGTTAGGAAAGGATAACATTTCTATAGTTTGCATTTAGTACATAATCTGCTGTTGTTTACTGCACTGACTGATTCTGCTATCTATAGCCCTATTTAAATAGGCAGTACCAACTGATTTTCTCCTTATGTATCAAGGGTTTAAAAGATGGGTTGTGTTTCTGTTATGTTATTTTCAGTTCATAAAGCTGAGTGCTTGAAGTACCCTAAACCAAGCGTTTCTATGTGATGTTGTCTAGGACTACCATTTTTACCTGCTTACCTTGTATAGATGAAGTAAATGAAGACTGCATAGCACAGAAGGTGAAGGGTAAGAGCCGTTGGAGCACCTCATCTAGTAACCATGTATTTAATTATTCATTCGGTCTCTACTTGTAAGTTATATGAGTCCAGGTCAGCGACCTAGCCAGGAAAGTACTTTCATGTTGTCCCAGAGGCAAGCAATTTGTACCTTCTTAGGAAAGCCATTAAAAGACAATCTGTTGAATGCACTGCAATGTACAGCATACACAATAAGTGTTCAAGAGTGTTACAGTCATGTAGACAAATACATGATTATTTGAATCTGTACTTTACAATTTTGTTAGCATGCACTCTGCTACTTTGAAACACTTTTCTGTAGAAGAGTATCATCAGGTAAAGCAATGCCAGTTATGCTGTTGTAGTCATTTCCAGAGAAAAACATCTTTATCTCTTTTACTTTGGGAAATGCACATTTGTAATACATGGCAACAGCATCTACTCTTTGTTTATTACAGAGAATGCATTCAAAGTCTATAAAATAGCTGCTGTCACCAGCCTGTAAAATGATGGTCTCTATATGAATATCTCTTCAGGACAAATCAGTTGCTCAGTCACTGGTGTCACTGTTGGCAGTGTTATTTGGGAATTCTAAAATGTCTGTTCTTTACCAGAAAGTGGTAATTGTCTTTAATTCTATCATTTTACCTCTAGTAATGTTGTTGTTGTAGGTGTCCAGATTTGCATCCAGTGTGAGTATTCTACAAGTGGATAGTTTATAGCTTACTCATAGGTATGAATGTATGTCTTCTAGCCAAATGCAATAACTTTACTGCTCAAAATATTGCCTGCATAAGGTCAGCTGCTCAAAACGTTGGCTCAAATAGTAAAACTGAAAGCAAGCTGTAAACAGAAGAGCAAGCTCCCTTGGCATTCTTAAGATATGGGGCCCCACTACCCATATGAACTAACTCAAAATTCATGTAACCTGCTTTTGACAATTTTATTAAGTCACAACTGAAACAACATAGGTACATATTTTACTTAGTTTAAAAGATAAGCAAACAAACCATAATGATATTTTTCAGTTTCCATGCAGCATACATGTTTTCTTTTTAACAGTTATCATCACTCCAATATAACTTGCTCAATGCCTGCCATCCCATAAAACCCACTCTTCATTTTGAACATTATTTTGCATATACTGCTTAAACAGATTGTATTTATTTCTGTTTAATTTGCTCCTTCTCTTTTCTAAAGATCCCACCTCCAGTTATGTTATCTCCTTTACGATATTCAGTATTTCACTTACAGTTGATTTCCATTTTCAGTTAATTCCTTTTTGACTGCTAATAGCTAAAGCTTAGTCAGGCTATATTATATCCAGACAACTCAATCTCAGACCCTGTGTAAAGATCATATAATCTTGAGGCTAATAGGAACATTTTATTACTCCAGTATGCTGGAATTTGAACAGCCGTGACCATACAGAATCTCAATGAAGTGCTGTGATTATTTTAGTCTCACCATTATAGGATCCTGATAACCTGAAAGCTTGCTTGGACACATTCTATGCTTTTATTTATTTTATTTATTTATTTATTTTACAATTGTTGACGGGATAGTCCAACTGAATATATGTCCATTTTCAGTGGATGCCTGGGGAGAAAAGCTCCACATACCAAAAAAGAGACAGTACATACATCTCTGAGTGATAAACTCAGGCATACATGTTTAGAAAAATATAGACAAAGAACACAGACAGATATCAGTATACACAATGTGCAGACTTACATCTGATTGGCAGAGACGTATCAGAAAATGTGAACATAGAATACAATCAGATCTCATAATTCACAATGATTAGACATTCAAATGCTATGAGGCATAGATACTTGGCTAAATAGCAGGTTGGGCAGCAAGACATGTATTAGTGAAGTTGTTAGTCAGGTTTAGAACAAGAGCACAGCCAATGAGATGGGAGGTATTTTTTGAGTTCTCTTTTAAATAGGGGTAGTAAGGTTTCCTTGGTAACGGTAGTAGGGAGTAGATTCCAGATTTTACCTGTTGAGTTGGCAAATATAGCATCGCCTGCAGAGTTGTTGGATTTTTGGGTCAGTATCATTAGTTTATCAGCTGACTGTAATGGCCTGGGGGCACTATGATGAGTGAGAATATTTTTGAGGGCAGGGGTGTTATCAGGTTAATGGAGTATTTTATGTGCTACTATAAGCTGGTTGAACTGTAGAAGGGTAGGATATTCTAGCCATCTCAGTGCTTTGAGGTTCTGGCAATGGTGGGTCCTAAAAGCCATGCCAGTAGTGAATCTGGCTATATGATTGTAACATCCTGATAATTTGTTGAGGTCAGTTTTGGAATGGTTGGTGTGTACAGGGGAGGCATACATAAGGGTAGAGAGGAAGTGTGATCTTGCAATAGCTACCCTAGCTAGGGGAGTGAGTAAAGGTTTGGCTCTGTACAGGGAACCAAGTTTTTTGTTGACAGATTTAATAGTGTGATTGACATGTTTATCAAATTTAAGGCTGTTGTCTATTATAATGCCTAGAAGCTTTGTATGGTCATCAGCGGAGATAATGGTGTCATTGCTAGATTTGATGTTGAAGGAAGGAGGGGAAATTCTACGGTTAGGGGAGAAAAGTAGTAGCTTGGTTTTGTTAGGATTTAGAAGCAGGTGACGATCAGCTAGCCATGTTTCTAACATGCTGAAAGTGGTCTGGGTGAGGGTTAGAAGTTTTGTAGGAGAGGAGGCAGAGCATATTAGCACTGAGTCATCTGCATATTGGATGCAGGTGGCTCCTGGGATGGTGGTGTGCAGATCTTTGATAAAGACAGAGAAAAAATGGGACCTAGTATGGACCCTTGAGGGACACCTAGGGTTAGAGGAAGTTGGAATGACAGCTTGCTCTGCCATAAGACAGCCTATTGTCTACCATTAAAGTAGGAGTGAAACCACTGTATTGTGTGTTGGTCTAAACCGATGATCTATAGGGTATTGAGCAGTAGCTGATGGTTGACCATATCAAAAGCTTTCGAGAGATCTAGGAAGAGTGCTGAAGCTAGTTTGTTTTTGTTACGATGAAGACTGATGATATTAGAAAAAGATAGAAGAGCCATGGTGGTACTGTGGAATGGCCTAAAGCCATACTGAGAGTCGGTGAGCTTTCGTTTTGAATAAGAAAGTGCATGATTTGTTTGTGTATGCATCTTTCCATGATTTTAGCTAGTGGTGAAAGAATGGCTATAGGTCTAAAGTTAGATAATTCTGTGGAACTTCCTCCTTTATGGAGAGGTATAACATGTGATATTTTCCATATTGCTGAGATGGATCTGTTGATCAGAATAGAAATGGGAAGTGCTATGGCATCAGCTGCTTTTTGAAGATATTCAGCTGGGAGGTGGTCGGCAGCTAGTGTAGTAGGCTTTAGCTTTTTGAGTAAGGTCTGGATCAAGTTAGTAGGTATGGTTTGAAAGGTAAAGGTGGGCTGGGTGCTGGATGGATCAGGGCTAGTTGTGCCAGAGCTGGTGTTTGTGTCCGATGGAGTGAGATGGGTAGCTAGAGACTGAATAGTTTCAGTAAAGAAGAAGTTGAAGCTGTTTGCAGTTTCTACAGGGAATTTATCAAGGGCAGCTGATGGGGTAGGAATGGCGGAACGGCCTGGGTGGATAAGATTGTTAATACCAGCCCAGAACTTTTGAGGTTTTTCTTTTTAGTAAAGTTTTCAGGACTTTTACTTCAGGAATATCAGAGAGTTTTAGTGCTTATGCCTAAATTCTTCAAATATCCATAGATATAAAATACAAAACAAATAGCACAAACATATTCTCACATGGATACAAGTCTGTGTTTCTTTAAAAGCAGACACTTTTCCATGAAATACAATATTATGAAATAATAATGCATTTCTGGTAAAGAAATATGTTGCTTTAATCTGATACAATCAGTACTACATATACTTTGAAATATATATATTTCATGTAAGTGAAGATACAACACTGAATCTTTGCAATTTATAGCCTTTTCAATTCCCTTTACTTACTTTAGCATTTTTGAGCTTTGTGGTCCCAACTGTTGCTGTAAGTTATTCTCAATTTGCCAGTAAAAGTTTATTAAATTATACAAAAGTCTGTTATCATTATTTGATGATTGTTATACAATATTTTGATTGCATTTACCATAAATGCTACAAGAAACTTTCCACTGAAACAATTAGTATCTGAAATATAAGACATAAAGAAAAGAAAATCGTTCTTGCAACCTGTAATACAATAAAACCCCACTTAATCAAAACACTTAAACTGTGCATGTTTTTCTTGTATGTTTCATTATGCAAATTTTTTTCTGAATGATCTCCATTTATTGTTTAGATAAATGTGTGTTTAATCTGAAGGCTGATTTCATAAGCATACATAAACAGACATGGGTTGAGAATATGATAGCTTCACAGATAGTGCTAGGGCTTCAATTAATCCTTAATGAACTTTTCATTATAAGGCCTATTATGCTCAGAGCAACAGAAACACTCTAATAAGGTTTATGGTAGAATTCCAGGCAGAATGTGCCCAGGAGTAAGATGCAATTAAATGTATAAAACTAATCATAATGGCTAAAACTAATCATTATGTGCATTTCAAGTGATATAAAGAACTGCATACAATCAGTGCAGGTTTTCAATAACAGCCTTAATAAATGCTGATTTAAACATTAAACAATGTCTTTTGATGCCCTCTTGAAAGTAATTTGTTTGAATCAAATCAGAATAAAAATACAAAAAGACATCTGGTTCTTCTACCAAAACTAAATATTTGAAATGTTACAATCAAAGTTTATACCTAAAAATGACAATGTTTATCATACGAAATCCACCCATGAACTATGGTCAAAAGAATGTCCAAAATCAATATACAGAGAAATAAAGGTAAGTAAAACCGTGTGATAAACTGTCTGACAAAAGCTAACATACAATATATTTTTCAGACTTTTCAAATTAAACTAGGGACACAGGTTTATTTAAAAATCATAACTGAAAATCTTTAAGGAATGTTAGTAAATTGCTCAAATTACTGAGGCATAAACTTTGCTTTGCTTTTTTTTGTAGCAGGTAACTCATGTTTCTTTTAGTACACAGAAGTCTATTCATTGATGTTGATTCTTAGTGTTGGCTGCTTAAAATGGTACAGTTAATACTAAGAAAAACTATTAACTCCACACTCAAGTTTGTGCCCAATGACAGTTTGCACTTTCTGTAAACCTGTAGTATTGTTTGTCATAAAACAAAAGAAAACATCAGTTTAAGTTTGATGGTTTATGACTCTGAATCCTAGATTGCTCTGCAATTGATTTGTTTGTAGGGAATTATATTTTCAGAGCCTACATTGCACATTATCCATTTTTTCTATGCCTTTTTTCTTTTGATCTGTCAACATGCAGCTCAGCTCTGTCAGACAATCAGTCCTTTCACTTCCATACCCTAATAGTCATAGACACCCGCATCACCCGAAGGGGGATCCTTTTCTTCACTGGAGATTTGTCTGAGGGTGCCCCTACTTACAAACTGTCTAAGAGATTAAAAATAAATGATGAAGCACCAGCTATCACCATTACATTACGAGCTCACTGGAAATGCCATTTTCTTGACTGTCTAGATATTTTCTTAACCTCTGTCTTCCCATACCTTTTGCGGCGTGTCAGAATCTACAGTGCTGTGATGCTGGAATATACTTTCAAATACCCAGCCCAGCAAAAGTGTTAGCACTGTTTAATAAGCTGAGTTTTTGCCCAAGATGGAGATATCAGTTTGTGGGCTCCCTGACAAGTGCAGGGCATATAACAGTCACCCACTGCCACCCTTAAACTAGACTGGGCAAACTAGTATAGGCTGATGACTTTCATTCCGTTTAACCAAACCCTGGTCACCTGGTGCACAGGCAGAACTTCATCACTATGTTCCAGTTTATAATATTCTTTTACTTGCAATGTGTAAATCATTTCATATTGTTAAGTTTGTACCCCTAGTGCATTGCATGCTTATATTAATATTATTGATACACTTGTCAAACAGAGCAAGAAACTGTTGTAAACCTCCTACCCTCTTTAATTGGTCTAAAGAACCTTGACTATATGACAGTCAGATATTCAGTCTACTTCTAAAATGTGTACTCTTCCTTATTTTATTTCATCACCCCAAACTCTCTTTACATTATAACATAAATAAAACAGTTATTTGCTAAATGAAGAGACATTCTTCCTTATCTTAATTTAATGCTCTCATAAATGTATTTCTCACATAGCACACTTTGCCCTCTACTATTTTTCTTTATTAAGAGTGTTTATCTAACGCATTAATCTCATTCATCTTACTACATCACAAGCACCATCTCTTAAACATTTCCACTATGCTGCCAGAGTAAAAATGTGAGAAAATATAATCGTCTATTTTTTTAATTGGCAGTGACATTGGGTGTGGTCTCCATAGAAGGCAACAGACAGCAAAGAAATAGAATTGTAGCATTTGTATTCCTAAGTGGTTATTTGGAAGACATGTAATGGAAGTTAGGGCATTTGGAAACAGAGTAAATGTTTTAGATATCTAATGACATTGACTTTACCAAGTAAAATGAGCCCCTTGAATTTGGATGTAGAGAAAATAGTTCATATCTCTCAGTGCACTGATTTTACAGATTGAAATGAATTCAGTCAGCATGAAATGACCTAATGCCTGCCTGACAACTAGAGAAAAATAACAAAATGAAGACATTTTACAAGATGAAAAGTAAATCCTAGAATGCAAGTAATGATTTGGACTTTTGCAAATAGAAGATCAGAAATAACCAGTTTCAATAACAAATTTGGGAGTGATTTTAAACAGTTCCTGAAATAAAACAGATACTCATTTTAACAATTTTACACACACACACACACACACACACACACACACACACACACACACACACACACGCACACACACGCACACATACTCAGACACCACAGACACAAGTAGACGGGCATAAATGCATCCACATAAGCATGAATATACTTCCCCAACACACACACACACACACACACACTCACACACACTTAAAAAATGGACATACTGGCACTCTATGCTTGGTCGGACAAACTAACTGAATAACAAGGCATAAAATATCTATAAACAAAATCATTCACAAAATGATACAGTACAGAAATTATAGTAATACAGCCATCCACACAGAGAATCCTCGCAAATCAGACTGCCACAATTCAGAAAAGTCATTTAGAAAGTTAAAACTGTCACAGAGAGAAATGCTAGAAAAACAGTAGAACAAAAAAGTAATTTGGTTATAAAAGACACCAGAAACATGCTACCCCGGCTCAAATTATTTTTTAAATCTGCACAGAAAATGAAATATGAAATAAAAACAGAACTTTTAACACACTTTATAGCAACAAAGGCATAAAAGCTTGAAACTAAGCTCATTAGCTGATCAGGAAGAGTTATAGTCATCAAACGTTTAAACAATAACATCCTAATAAAACTGATAGCATTAATTCAACTCCATATACTATATAACTAGGAAGTCAACCATTGCAGCTAAAGGCAGTAAAGAAATGAAGCATTAAAATAAAGAGTAAACTAGAAACAATAAAGTATGACTGTCAAGAAAGTATAAAACAACAACTAAGAACTTTACATCTATATAGATAAGTAGAAAACAGAAAGGCGCTCAAGTTAAAACAACGATAGAAACTTAAACATGCAGTACACACAAGTAAAATGCTCCATAAATGTAAATGCATATTAAAATAATAAATCACACATAATAGTCATATGAATTAGAGTAGAAACCAATTTATATAAAGGCAACAGGCGTACTGTCAGTCAAACCAAGTCAAGAAAAATAATGGGAGGAATATTATTGCTTGCATGTATGTGTCCTTAAACTAGCTAATGAACAGATTCTCTTATGAGCATTTTTGAGGGTGAGCCACGTGGAAGATGCAACACATCTCTGCAGTGCTTTGTTATTCATATATGGCCTAACTCGTTTGCAATAATCTTCATCTGCCAGTTAATAAGACACCAAATTCCTGTTTGTTGCCAGAGTGGACATCAGTTACTAGTCATTCTGACTCAGAGTGAATTTAAATGAGAGAAGAAATATTTTAAGTAAAGCAGCTTTTTGTCTTAGTTGTTCAGTATAAATTATTTTCTGACATACAAAAACAAAAGTGAAACAACCCATAGACAGAGGTAAGCAAATAAATAAATAATACAAATAAAACTATAACAAAAATACTTAAAGCAATGTTTTCCTTTTTCTGACATAATCAGAAAGATAGGAAATATCAAGTACCATGGCTTCCCTACACACTGCTGAGGAGAAATTTCACTAGCTTTAGTAGCTTGCAGAAAAAAAGATGAATGGCATAATGCTGAATTCTTTTCTCCATAGGAAGTCATTGCAGGAAAGATTTATAATTGTGAACTGGCAGCAAGTAATAATTTTATGAAGGTATGCTTATGTTATAAAAATATATCAATACAATAGTTAAGGTTCTACATGGTTATTATTATCATTATTATTATTATTATTATTATATATTTTGTGTGTGTGTGTGTGTGTGTGTGTGTGTGTGTGTGTGTGCATGTGCATGTGCGTGTGTGTCTGTGTGTGTGTGTGTGTGTGTGTGTGTGTGTGTGTGTGTGTGTGTGTGTGTGTGTGTGTGTGTGTGTGTGTGTGTTAATAGGTTTTGCATGCATGTAATCTTCTCTCTTTGTAGGAGGGGCGCATATCTGTTTATATTCAACATTTGTAGATACAGACACTGGATAAACTGGATAGGTAGAACATTGACATCAACAATATTTTACCATACAGAGATCTCCCCATCTTAGTTGGGCCTTCATTTGTTCATTTTGCCGTTTAGCCAACAGTTTAAGTGAGTTTACTTTCTTCTGCTAAGAGAAAATTGGCTTCAGAAGGATTTCTACAAACCAAGCAATATCAGCAAACAACTGTATTTGTTTAGAAGATGATTGTTTGGGAATGTTTCTAATATCACTGACCTCAGGCTCAGATTCTGCATATGGCAACCCATTAAACTACAAACTATGCGCTGGTATGAAGCATTAACTAGCAGTTATGTGATAGATGTAAGAATTCAAAATAAATTAGCTGATAAATGTATTGTGCATGATTTATTAACCCATTTCCAAATTAAGTTATGGCACTGTGATGTGGTTACTGTTGGAGCACTCTCAAGCTGTAGCAGTAGCATCTATTCTCCTGCTTTATCCACACTATCCTCAGATTTGTATCTTTTACACCCTCCTATCTCCTCAATACTTCCTTTGACCTGTCTTTGTCTCCTTCTACTAGCTTCATCCTCTCTTTTTTTCTCTCTCTCTCTTCAGAGCACACTCAAGCAAATGTGCAGTCTGCGGCTACCACTCCACCCATACAGTATAAGAATGAATCAATACTGCAAACTAAACAAGGATATACATTTTTAGCCTCAAGAGCAGGGTCAGTCCACCCAGGCATTCTACTTGTATGTTTTATGAGAGTGAAGCTATTACATTTGCAGTATTTCTTAGTAGTTCTCAGCTTGCTAATAAAACTGACTGTTGCAGCCTTGTGTCCTCCCCACCCCACCCCCCCACTAGTACAGTAATCCTAACTGTCCAATCAACAGTATACATTTAATTAACATCCCTGTGACTAAATTAACCATCAAGCAGCCCTCTCAGTGCTTTCTGCCTTAGTTTGTATAACTTGGAGGCCCACCTGTTTATTTGCATCTCTATACATTCTCCTTCATTGCTAATGTATCTCATTACTCTAATCTGTGCACAAACTGGTTACTAATCAGCAAGTCAATGTAAAGACACACTCCCAACCTTAATAAACATTGCTGTCTCCTCTCTCCTTCACTTTACAGGTAGTTTGAATTATTACTTACCCCCTCTGAGGCCTTCACTGATTTCCACTGATTGCCTCTCTGGTTTCTTTGCATTCCACCTGGTTTACACCCCTTGTGCTATCTCCTTCCCCCAATACAAAGTCTATATTAGAATCCTGCTGAGCATGGAGCCATCTTTAAATTTCTAGTCTCCCACCAGGACACAAGTGCTCTTCAGCAATTACATTCTGCTTGCCGGTAAGCTATTAGACCTCAGGAATTTGTTTTAAAAGTGTTCAGATTTGTAAAGTAATACTTACTTTTTTCTCTTGTCTTGGTTGGCTCTGCCCCGCTCCATTCACCCTCGCTAACGCTCAGGCTCTCTCTGCTCACCTGCCCTGCCCCCACTACCTCTACATTTATAGCAATCACAGCCACACCCAAAGCTCACCCTCACACCGCCTCTACCAATCACAGCTCCTCAAGTCATATCACATTATGCCACACCAACTTGCTCCACACAAAATACTCCCAATCACTCTCAGTCCCACTAGGCATTTTTTACATCACCGACACTACTTCCCCATCCACATATAGTGCAACTCTATAATTTCTATTCAGACCCCCCCACCTATAAACAACTTAAACTTTATAACCATGACTATCACACAACTAAGTTTAGTCTGTCTTCTCATAATTCGTTATAACACCACAAGTTATCACTCTAGCAATATCCCTAAACTTATTAGCACAACACTACATTATGCACTCTCGTATACAGACACCACACATTATAATAATATCTGCCCACAGTTATTCAAGAACTACATAACGGACCAATTCAGAACTAAACACATATGCTCTCATTCCTACTCCAAAAAACACAATACTTTCTCACACTCCTCACTAAACTCCAACATCTGTATAACCATTTTAACTCCAGGCTCACCATAAGTGAGGATATCCACCCCAACCCAGACCCAAATCCATCCTGTCCAACACAAACTGCTCAAACACAAATGTCAGAACATAACACCCCCACTTTCTTCATCCCTGGGCAAATCAACAACAGTAGCAAAACCAACCATCTTTTAATGCTAAATATTAATATTAAAAGTATTAAAAATAAAATACTTGAACTCCAGGCCACAATAGCACGCTCCTCCCCAGACATAGCTGTTTTAACAGAAACCTAGCTAAATAAAAACATAGCTAACTCAGAAGTTCTCCCTACTGGCTACAATATCATTAGACAAGAGAGACCACTTCGTAAAGGGGGTGGAACTGCCTTACTGTACAAGTCCAACTTAACTGTCCATCAATTACCAAACTCCTACTCCTCCCCAATAATTAGGACATACTTATCTCACAACTTCAACTTCACTCTAAAAAGGTCATCACCACAATTGTGATCTATATTCCACCTGGTAATACACCTGCTAGCCTTGAAGACTTCTTATCCTGGTGTTCTTCCACATACTCACAACAAAATCTTATTCTGGGGGACTTCAACCTAGACTGGTTCACCTGTATATCAGAACCACCAAGTAATCTAATAAATCTCCATGGCTACCAGCAGCTAGTCCAAATTCCAACTAAATATGATAAAAATCTAAAAGGGAATCCATCCTTGACTGGGTCCTAACTAACAACCCCACATTGTACCCTCACACAGGCAGTCTCCCAGACACCTTAAGTGACCACAACATAATATACTTTATACATAACAAAAGGAATCCAGAGACAGCGCACACAATCCGCACATTTATTCAAAGTATAAAACGTCCAAAACTAGATCACAGAGTTCGTTTACATACTTTATACATACATACTTTATACATAGTAGAACAAGCATATGCAAAACCACTAACTATATATCCACTAGAAACACAAAAAAATTATCTCCTGAGGTCCTCAACACTTTACTCTGTAACTTTGACTGGACGCCCCTAAAAACCCTCCCACTTGACCAGGCTGTAGCATATTTCAACAAAACATTTCTAGAACACCTAGACACTGTCACTCCATTGTGCAAAATCAAGGTTAGAACCTCTACAAACCCCTGGCTCAGTAAAGAAACCAAACAAATCCTCAAGTCCAGAGACACTGGCTAGCTTTACTATAAAAAAACAAAGAAACACAAAGCCTAACTAAGTACCAAGAACTGTGCAACCGTGCAAAAAAATGCATTAGGCTGGACAAAAAATCCTACTACACAACATTACAAACTAAATACCAACACAACCCACAAAAATTTTGGAAAAATGCAAACCAGCTACTAAAATCCACCCAAAAGGCTACCCCCAAACCAACCACCCCTGACACTAAAGTTCCCATTGAAACACAATTCAACTCCCACTTTGTGAACTCAGTTCTATCCTTAGTATCACAGGACAGTTCCTTCCTCACTATCCCCCAACACAAATAACACTAATACAAGCTTTACCCTCAAAACAGTTTCCACCACTTCAATCAAAAGCCTGCTCTCCAAACTAAAAACCTCATCAACAGCAGCCGACCTACTCCCCAGCTATTTCTTGAAACTCACAGCAGATGCTATTGCTATCCCAGTCTCCACTCTCATAAACAGATCAATTGTTGAAAACTATGTGCCCAAACTCTGGAAAATATCCTATGTTACACCCATACATAAAGGCGGGACCTCCACTGAACTTAATAACTACAGACCCATTGCTTTACTCTCCCCCCTGGCCAAAATCCTAGAAAAATGCATCCATACCCAGATGCTAAACTATCTCCTAGACAGCAATATCCTGTCACCTACTCAGCATGGTTTCAGACCTGCCCATAGTACCACTACAGCCCTCCTCTGCTTCACAGACACAGTAAACCATCTCAAAAATGAAGACCTACAAGTGTCAACTCTTTTTTTGGATATGTCCAAAGCATTTGGCACAGTCTCACACCAAATCTTGCTAAACAAACTAAACCAATATCATCTATCAAATTCCACTCTTACCTGGTTCCAAACCTACTTAACTGACAGGTACCAAGCTGTGAAATGGGAAAATTATCTCTCTCCTTAGCTGCCCATAACTATAGCAGTCCCATAGGGTTCTGTCTTAGGACCACTACTATTCACAGTCTTCACAAACTACCTCCATACCTCCACACAGCATGCATCTATAATTCAGTATGCAGATGACACTACCTTAATCTGTGCTGCACAAAACATTCCCACCCTCCTGCAAACAACTCAACAAGCATTCTCTGATGTTGAAAACTACCTTACCAAAGCCCAAATTATCCTCAATCCAAAGAAAACTCAGCTTATTATTATAACCAGTTCTAACAAAAACACTAACAGTCAATTCACTATCTACTCCACAAATGCTACTCCAATTGCTCCAGTGGCACAGGCTAAGCTATTGGGAATAACCATAGACTCCCTCCTAAAATTTGATAGTCATCTCAACTTAACTATTAAAAAAGTACATGCCAAAGTGGGGTCACTCTACCGTAGCAAACCATTTCTTACCAACAACACAAGATCAGCAATTGCTTGCTCCCAACTTCTATCAACCCTACTCTATGCATCTCCCATTCTGACTAATCTCAACAAAACTGAACTAAGCAAAATGGAAGCCTGTTATAACAGAATTGCCCGCTTTGCTGCAAATTGCTCATATAGAACTCATCACTGTACTCCACTGGCTTGAACTGCCCAACCTCCTAACCTACAATCAGCTTTGCCTCTGTCATTCTATCTATTACCTCCCCAATAAGTGTCCTGCCCTCAAAAACCTAGTACAACATCACTCAGCCAAAAGGCCTCTTAGATCATCAAGCAAACTACTACTAGAACTCACCAACAGTACAATAGCTTTGGAGATGCACTATATAGTAGTTCAGTGGCTAAAAAATGGAACTCTGTCCCTACTAGCATTCAAAACACATCATCCAAAGCCTCCTTTAAAGACCTCATCAGGCAACATCTCAAGCAAAGTTGGCAGTGCCATGATTTCTCCCCAGGCTAGTGAAAGCGGATAACATATACATACTAAATCTAGAGCACTTGATAATAGTTTTCACTCTTACTCACAAACACTTGCTAATCTACAATGTATGTACTGTACCTGTGTACTATGTATATATTCTACCTATGTTCCAAATTTCAGCTGTACACCACAAATCTATTAATTACCTTTATTTTTAAAATTAATATTTTTTTGTTTGTTCTGTCCACTGTAACCGTTTATGTGCCGCATACCACTGTAAACACATGTCTCTTGTAATTTGTGTGTATACTGATCATGTCTAAATAACTAAATGTGTCTGTAATTTTTCTTTGTGGAGCTTTTCTCCCCGGGCCTCTGCTGAAAAAGGGCCTTTACGGCTCAGACAGACACCCCCGGTTAACAAATGTAAAATAAATAAATAATAACACATTTGCTAGCAGCTCTGTCCTGTCAGAACCATATAGTGCAACATATTGTAACTCCCATCTGCCCTCTAAGCTTCTTAGCTCAAGAATCAGAAACACAGATACAGTCAGGAACATATTTTAAGTAAGTGATAAAACAGCAATAGGCTTATGTAGTGCCTCCTGGGTTAAGTACTGTGTCCTCTAGACTCTATAACTAGGTAGGTGGCGGTTCTAATCTCACAGCAGTCAATGTGTGTGTGTGTGTGTGTGTGTGTGTGTGTGTGTGTGTGTGTGTGTGCGTCCGTATATATATATATATATATATATATATATATATATATATATATATATTTATATAGAGTTGTGTTAATATGACCTTATATCCTGCTAGCAACAATAAAATTGAAGCCAAGAGAAACATTTTACCCAATTTAAGTACTACCTAGAACAGTTGATGTGGAATAGGAAATTTACACTGGACCTGGACACATGTCTCTTATGGACAGAGGCAGTTTATAAATGCCTGGCCCTCAATGACCTATTTATATAAGGACATCATTATTCTTTTTGGAAAACTTGGCTGGGCTTTGAAAGGCCCCTGTGAGTCATTAGCCTAGGAACAATATATGAATCTAAATAAGCTTTGTATTAGCAAGAATTTCTGAAATCACAGAAGAGGAACGAAAATGTTAGCTGTCATTTGGGACCCAAACCCAGAACAGCCCATATACGACGCTAGTGGCACTGTCTTGGGACCAACAAATGCTTCTAGGCATACAGTACTGCATTTTCCATTAAGTGCTTTTCCTTTCAGTTATGTCACCACCCCAACCCCCAGTAAAGTTAGTGGGCTCGGGTTTGAGTACCAAATGAGAGCTAATGGTTTCCTTTCACTTATGATTCTAGCAATGTCTGAGTAGAAGGTTTCTGTGTGTGTGTGTGTGTGTGTGTGTGTGTGTGTGTGTGTGTGTGTGTGTGTGTATGTATGTGCATGTGTGTGTGCGTGTGCATGTGTGTGCGTGTGTGCGTGTGCGTGTGTGCGTGTGTGTGTGTGTGTGTTTGTTATCTGCCTAAGCATTTTTAGGAAAAAACAATTGCTTCGGATTGTAAAAGAATAAAAGAACCTTGCAAGGAATGGAGCATACTGGACATTGATCCAGTTCCTAAGGAACTTACTGTTATTTCATGCCAAGTTTTGCCACAGCTGATGCAGAGTGATCATGGGGTTATAAAGGTTAAACTACTGCTCGATAATTCCGTCAAACTGAAATCTAAACTAATGCACAGAAGATTGATAACAGACTATATGGAAGTCACTATGCAAAACTAATCAGAGTGATGCTTTTAGTGGAAAAACTGCACCAGGAATGTGGCAGGTTTTGAAATGGAAATTGAATGCAAAAAATCCAAAAACAGACAAATTAAACATAGAGTAAAACAAGATCAAGAAAAATGTGAAGAACATTTATGTAAAGATATTGAGCGAATACAAACCCATTTTATAGATATGTAAAAAATGGTAGGAGTAAAGACATATAAATTGATAAACTGTGTGTAGATTCTAAAATTTATTCTCAGACACAACAGATTACAGTTATACATACAAAATCATATACAAAACAGTTTGGTTCCACAAAGCTGATAATAAATTATTCATAGGTTCATATGTTCATAGAAGATTACTAGGTTATTGGCCTAGCCAATATAACCCAGTTTTCATAGGTTCATAGGTAAGTACTAGGCTATCTGCCCGAAGGCATTTATAAGCCTAGCCAGAATGTGTTGGCTTTTGCCACCCCCTTAGATTAGTTCCCTGTGCCTCTGTCCAGCAGAGCCATTGAAGTGATTCCCGAGGTAAACTTTCTGTTTCCCATCCACTCGTCAAGGTTTGTCTTGAAGTGTGTTAGAGAGGAGCTCTGTCTAATGTAGATTGGAATCTTGTTCCAAAGCATGAGAAGTCTCTATGACAGGAATTTATCCCTCCAGCACATCCTATTTATTGTTGTGGTGAGGTTTAGATCCCTAGAGTGTGTGGCTCGAGGGGATAAGCTTTTCTTTAGGTGGAGCATGTCCATCAGTTCTGGGTTGGACATGGCCTTGTATGTCAGGCAGAGATCACCTCTGAGTAGGCGGTATGCGACCGAGTACAGCTGGAGTTTCTTCAGTCGAGCTGCATAGGGCATCTGTTTGAGGCCAGTGATCCTCTTGGTGAGGTACTTCTGTGGTCTTTCCAGCTGTTGCAGGTGTCTTGTAAGATTCATCCCAAATGGGGCGTTGTACTCTATGATGGGTCTGATGAGCGATGAGTAGAGGAGTACAATGACCTCTTTTGATCTGGATGCAAACCCTTATGGATAAGATGTGCCACGTAGAAGGATTTTCTAACTACTTTGGCAATGTGATTATCAAAGGAGAGTTTACTGTCTGCTTGGGTCCCCAGATCCCTTATTACATCTTCCGTATTTAAGGGACTACCACCTATATGGTAGTTTGTGGGTACTTTGTTTTTTCCAAATGGGATGACTATGCACTTTTTGGCATTTAGCTTGAGGCCATGATTTTGACACCAGGTGTCCGTCTCAGCGAGACCCTTTTGGAGGATGTCTTTGTCAGCCAGAGAGTCAGTTATAGCCCCTAGTTTGCAGTCATCTGTGAACTTAGTCAGCCATAGTCCTCCTGTGCTTGCCTGTACCTCTGAGAAGTATATGCCGAACAGGAGGGGTCTTAGGACTGAGCCCTGGGGAATGCTACTTGTAATTGGTTTAGAGTCTGACCTAGCTCCCGCAACTCTTACCATGTGGGTTCTGTCCGAGAGCCAGTTGGCAACCCATCTTGTGATGTAGGGGTTTATGTTCAGGCTGGTGAGCTTGTCTATAATACCTGAGTGGGGAATGGTGTTAAAGGCCTTTGCAAGGTCTAGGTAGGCTGGGTGTACCACCTTTCCCTCATCTATAGCCTTGGTAACTGTCTCAAAGAAGTCCACCAGGTTTAGGAGGCATGATCTGCCCTTAACAAAGCCGAACTGGGTAGGGTCCAGTGTTTGGAGGTTCCCAATGTCTCTATTAATGAGTTTCAATGATGATGCACTCCATAGCCTTGCAGACCAAGCTAGTCGGGCTTATAGGGCAATAGTTCCCAGGGTCTGTTGTGGCTCCATCTTTGTGGAGTGGAATAACCATTGCTGTGCGCCACTCTATGGGTGCATAACCTGTGGAGAGGCTGAGTTTGAACAGTGTGTTTAGGTGAGGGGTTAGTTTATCTTTGAACTTGTGTAGGATGCAGCCTGGGACTAAGTCAGGTCCCATTGATGCTGTGGTTTTGGCTTTGGAGAGGGCTGTTTTAACCTGAGTGTCTGTGATTTCAGGAGCTCTACATTCTTTTGGTATGGTTACGGGCCCTTTTGGGGGTGAGAGAGGGGTGAAGTTTGCACTGAACCTGTCTGCCAGGATGTTGGCATTCAGTTGGTTCAGTGTATTTTGTACCATTCTGCACTAACTCCAAGCAGATCTGCGCATTGCCACTTAGATTCTTGACATAGCTAAAGAATGTCTTGTGGTTATCTTTGGAGTCCTTGGCAATTTTTCTTTCGAACTCGCCTTGGATGATTTTATGAGGGATCATAGTTTTTTGCTGATACTGATCAGGGATGTCTTCCCTTCTTGGGATTTTAATCTTTTCTGTACTAGTTTCCTCCTTCTGTTGTATAGCTTGTTTATGGCAGGAGTCCACTAGACTGGTTTCCTTTTCTTGGAGGAGTGAGTCTTGGTTTTGCTTGTGATAGCATGATCCATGCATTCTTGTAGGTGCCCGTAGAATGCATTAGTAAAGGATTTTGCAGCTTGGATAATGTTATCCTTTAGCATGGGGGATTTGAAACTTTCCACCTCGGTCTTAAGTAACGTGAAGTTTGCTTTTGAAAAGTTTTTCATGGTGGTTTCCTTGTCCAGGGGTGGGGGCTGAATGTGGATATCCAAACTTATTTGTTTATGGCCAGATCTAACCAGTGAGGGGTTGACCTCCAGTGTGGAGCACCGGTCGCCCATGTTGGTGATGACCAGATACAATATGTTGTCACCTCTGGTGGGAGTGTTGACCAGTTGATCCAGAGTGTTTGAGTTTATAAATTCTAGGAAATGTTGGACAAGGGAGTTAGTACTTGAGTAGTTCTCCCAATTAATGTTTGGGTAATTGAAATCACCCAATATTAGGGTGTTTGGTAGGACCTTTATATTTCCCAGTGTTTCTAGAAATGCGGAATGGGGGTCCTGGGTAATGGTGGGTGATCTGTAGCAAGCTACAATTTGAATTGCAGTTTTGCCCGTTGTTAATTGAACGTGGATGATCTCTGAAGCATCGTGCCGTGCCACTAACCTGAAGGTGTGGGTATCCTTGATGAATATGGATACACCCCCACCTTTTGTATTTCGGTCTGGGTTCTGTGGCTGAAATGTATGGTATGAGTTGTAGCCTGGTAGTGCTGGGGTGCTCTCTGGAGCCTTAAACCAGGTTTCTGTTACTGCACATATATCGATTTTCTCCATACTGAGGAGTGCCTCGAGTGTGTGCATTTTGAGGTTTAGACTTCTGGCATTGAGTAGCATCACCCACAGTTTTTGTTACTTGTGCTATTTATGGTGGTGGGTTTGTCTTTTGAGCCTTGCCTAAAAAAGGCACTATGGGGGTGGCAAGAGCCTTGGCCACTATTCATTTTACCCAGTATATGGCCCTCAGGAGCAAGAAGATGGCATGTAATTGTGCCTGTGCATTGAGTATGTTAGAAATTGCCCTGGACACCCACCACACACTCCAGAAATGTCCATAAGGGACATAGGCACTACTCCAGATGTGAATTTGTGGTTCTCTGTCTATTGATCCAAACTGCATTTGAAGATGTCCAGGGAAAGGCTCTAATTAATGTGAATATATAGTCTGTTACAAAAAATGGACTCTCTGAGGCACATATATGTCTCTCCAGTGTGTTTTGTTTAAGTCACTGAGTAAGTTTAGATCCCTAGATTGGGTGCTCCTTATGCTGTTTGACTTGCGGATGTAACGTAGCACCATCAGGGTTGGATTTGTGAGTGCCTTGTAGGTCAGGCATAGGTCAACTCTTAATATTCAGTAGGTTGTAGAGTAAAGGGATAAGGATTTTAGTTTATCTGCATAGTTTATGCTGTTTACACCCTATATATTCTTTATAAATATTCTCTATGGCATGTACCTCACTAGACACATGCATCAGCTGGAAAGGCCACAAAAGTACCTCACGAAGAAGATCCTAGGCCTTAAACACATGTCCTACATGGACAGACTCAGAAAACTCCAGTATTCTCTGTCTCATATCATCTACTAAGAGGTGATCTCTGCTTGATTTCCAAAGCCATGTCTGACCCAGCTCTGTTAGAAATGCTACATCTAAAGAAATCCAAATCCTTCTGCACCACACACTCCAGAGACCTCAACCTCATTACCACAATCAACAGAACATGCTGGAGGGACAGGTTCATAACCCAGAGACTGCCCATGCTGTGGAATAGACTTCCCATACATGTCAAGCAGAGCACCTCACTGGCCCTATGCAAATGAAATATTGATGAGTGAATGGGAAATAGAGATCACTGCAGTGGCTCTACTTGATAGGAGCATTGAGAACTAACATCGGGCAGCATAATCCCAGGGCACTTCTATGGGCTAGGCTTGTAAAGGCTCCAGGGCCATTAGCCTAGTACACACCTATGAACCTATGAACCTATGAGGTACCTATCAGGTTGCTCCAGTTGCTGTAAGTGCCTAGTCAAGTACATGCCAAATGGTGCATTGTACTTGATTACTGATCTAATGAGGGCTAAGGACAGCAGGACTATGAGACTATAATTTATTTTGATCTGGATGCCATAACTTTACTAATAAGTTCTGCCACATAAAAGGACTTCCTCATGACTATGGACACATGGCAGTCAGAGTTCAAGGAACAATATATCTGTGTTCCTAGATATCTCACCTTAGGGGTGTGCTATTGATGTAACTTGCTGGGGTATTTGACTTCGCAAAGGGTATGATAATGCATTTTCTCACATTTAGTTTTAAGCCATGGTTCTAACACCGGTCTTTTGTCTGGTCTAGACCCTCCTGAAGGATATCTACATCACTGGGGAATTCAGTGGTTGCCCACAGTTTGCAGCTGTCAGCAAACTTTATCATTCGGAGGCCTTCTACATTAGCCTTGACTTCAGAGAACTATATTCAATACAGTAGTGGTCCCAGCACTGAGCTCTGTGGCACACTACTAGTAACTGGCCACTTGCTGGATCTGGATTCTCCCACTTTAACCACATGTGTCCTGTCCATGAACCAATTGGCTATCCATCTGGTGATGTAGGGATTCATGCCAGGTTTTGTGAGTTTATTTATATCTGAGTGAGGAAATGCCTTGGCCAGGTTGAAGTAGGCCTTATGTATTGTTTTACCCTCATCATGACCTTAGTGACTTTCTCAAAAGATCCCACCAGATTCAGCAGGCATGACTTGCTCTTGACAAAGCCAAATTGGTTCAGGTTCAGTGTTTACAGGTTTCCTATGTCATTATTTATCAGGTCCATAATTATTATTTCCATGGCTTTATATATATTACTAGTCAAACTTACGGGTCTGAAATTTCCAGGGTCAGTAGATGGTCCCCCTTTATGCAGAGGGATGATTGTTGGTGTCCTCTACTCTATTGGGGCAAAGCCAGGTCAGAGGCTGTGGTTAAATAGAGATCCTTTTGGGCCTGATAAGTCCTAATTTAAGCCGTTTAAGAGGCAACCTGGTATATCATCAGGCCACATTGAAGCCACATCGTTAGCTCTAGATAGTGCAGTGGCAGCCTGTTCTTTGGTGATAATTGGCAGTGGAGTGGTGGAGGGTATTTCTTGTGGGAGAACTGGGGTGATGGGGAGGCACAATTTGAGCATAATTTGTTGGCCAGCAGATTTGCTATATCTTCCAGCTGAGTATAGGCGATACCATCGATAACTAATTCTGTACATTGCTGGATGTTACCCTTAAAACTGTGGACATAACTGAAAAATGGCTTATGGTTATCTATAGCTTTGGAGGCTATTTTTATCTCAAAGTCTGCTTTCAGAGACTTGACTAGTTCCCTGATTCACTTGTCTAATGAGGGACATTTTGCTCTGTTGTGCACACTGCATCTTATTCTTTGGCAGAATTTTCTTTCTTTTCTTCTACAATCGATTAATACCAGGGGTACACCAGAGTGGCTTGTTTTTCTGATTTGACTTGGGTGTATTTCAGTCTGGTACTGCTGTTTCTATGCAGTTATTTATATGGTCATACAGAGCTTTTGTGTACACATCTGCATAGATGTCTGTGTTTTCTGGATTTGGGGGAGCTTGTAAACTAGTTATGCTATCACTTGATAGGGGGTAGTTTACCTTAGATAAGCTCTTAAAGTTGGGGGGCTAGATGGGGGAATTAGCTTTACCATTATTTCAAGGAAGACTGCTTTGTGATCTGATCTTACCAGTGAGGACATTGCACGGGAGGGGGGGGGGGCTGTGAAGCACTCACCCATATCTGTGTGTATCAATATTTGTTCCCCTAGTGGGAGCACAGACTAGCTGCTCCAGGGCATTTGAATTTACAAAGTAAAAAAAAAAATCTTTGGCCCATGCTAGTAGTTGTGTATGCCTTCCAGTTAATGGAGAGATACCCCGGGATTCATG